>NW_020220590.1:391020-420309 GCF_003070985.1 Temnothorax curvispinosus | reverse complement strand
AGATTTTAAATAACGAGATCTTTATTTACAACAGAACTTACGGTAAGAATATATTTTTCTAGTCACTCTCAAGAGTCTTTAGATAATTCATTTCCTTTCGACTCCATTCTCATCTGCCTCTCAGAAGTGTATTGTTTCATCGCTCGCTCATACGCGCTGTCTTCCGACAATCCTTCCTGCTACCGATTAAGTATATTGTTAGCGTTATTGAAAAATTAATTTAATCAATATATTAAGCAACTGGCATACCTTTTTTATCGTTTCGTACATGGACAGGAAGTTTTGCGTGGCGGATTTTACATTTTTGTTCGCCAAATTGGTAGCCGGTATAAAGCTCTGATCTCTATGGAACCTTCTGCAGCGGGAAATGTTGCTTAATAGTATTTACACAGCACAATATAAATATTTTATTGAACATGTTAAGACGTGTCTTACGCTCGAATAAGGTCCTCCTCATAAAAGATTGGCCTGACAGGTTTCTTTGGCAGCCGTCTGTCGTATCTAGGTTCATATTTCGGTGGGAAAGCCTCGTACACCGCCACCCACAACGGCTTGTCTTCCTCTGTCAGACCTTTGCCTTTTAATAACGAGGCAATTCTGAAACACGCATTCCATTGTGCAGTAACGTACAGTAATTATTATGAAATGTTAAAACCAGCAATTTTTTTTTTTTAAATCTAACTTTTAGAAAGGATGACGCAATACGTAAGCAATTTAATCCGAATCTTCACGTCCAAAAAGATTCTCCAATCAATTCGAAATAAATTAATAGAACGTCAGCGATTTCTTTCTGCAGCGTTTCTGTACAATCGGTAAATTTAATTTCTAAAATTCTGACAGGAGAATGCGCAGGGCTCACCTGGTGTATATCGTGCCGATTTTCTCCAGTCTGCTTTGCGCCATCGTGTATTTCCCTCGGCGTGACGTTCCACGAACGGTTTTTAAAATCAAGGCTCAACCTGGTGAACGACTTGATCTAACCTCTCTAACCTCTCACACACCGAAATCAAAACATGCCGTCGCCATTTCTAAAAAACGGCAGTCCGAGAAACCTGGAGAAACCCGAGGGTGAGTCCCAGTCCCTAGGACGAGCACGTGGACCTGCTGGGGTCTTTCCGAGCGACGGTTTGGCTCACGTGACACGTGCACGTTTTCCCGCGCAAGTGGCGGATGGTGGCTTTCAAAGCTCCTCTCACGATTATTTTATAGAGTTTACAGCGTGACAAGTGTTGATCACCCGCCGCGGAGATGGATACGGAAATCGATCAGAATCTGGAGCAGATAACGCGCGAATATGTCGACTTCCTGGACGACGTGGTAGGCATCGCCAGAATTTTTCTTATTGTCAATGTTTACTTGGCCTTTAATTCTCCATAGTCGGATCTCTCTTGTTCGTGGAAAAGACAGGAAAATATTTATTAAATCCTTGAGACTTAAAAAATATAGATATTTAGATGAGTACCTGACGTCAAAGTCACATGGCGTTATAGAGGATTAAATGCTACTCCCGTGCCGTAAGGATATTTTGCTTCGCTTGACGCTTCCATGACATTCTTGTGCTTGTTAATCTTGCAGGAGGACCAAGGCATATACGCCACAATGGTTAAAAATATGATTCAGGACGAGAAGTACAGACTGGTTGTAAACATCAACGATTTGAGAAGAAAAAATCCTGCCCGCACGGCGAGGTATACAATAAATTTGGTTTGCTTTGACTCTCAGCATACATTGTAAAGTGTTAGGAATAATTATGACAACCGGTCGTGTGTTGCAGTCTGTTAAACAACTCCTTCGAGGAGCAACTGGCGTTTCAGAACGCTCTGAATCAATACATCTCGAGCGTGGACATCGATTACGCCAAGGGCAACAAGGAATTCTTCGTAGCTTTTGAAGGCAGCTTCGGAAACAAGCACGTAACACCGAGAACGCTCACCTCTCGTTACCTGGGTAACTTGGTGTGCCTGGAGGGTATCGTCACAAAATGCAAGTATCTGAGAGAAAAGTGTTAAGTTTAACTTCTGCTCAGACTTGCAGAATTTGTCTGAGAGTCTAATCTTATTTTAATAGATTTCTGTAAATCTCTATTTGTATATATCAAATTTATTAAGTTTTGTGCAATTTATATTTATGAGAATAACATTATTTCTAAAATAAAGATACTTATAGGTTCATTGGTACGACCAAAAATTGTGAGGAGCGTCCATTATTGCGACGTCACCAAGACAGTCCTGGAGAGAGCCTATTCAGATCTGACTTCCTTGGAGGCTTTCCCCCACTCTGCTATTTATCCGACTACTGTAATTATTCCTGCCATTTTTGAATAAAATATAAAGGAGCGTTTGCTGTTCAGTGCTGGAGACTGATTTTTTCGCGTTGCAGGATGAAGATGGCAATCCGCTTGAAACGGAATTCGGTCTGTCGACCTACAAGGATCATCAGACGCTCACCATACAAGAAATGCCGGAGAAAGCTCCAGCCGGTCAGCTACCACGAAGCGTGGATATAATTTGCGATAACGATCTTGTGGACTTGTGCAAGCCTGGAGATCGAGTGCAGATCGTCGGAAATTACCGGTGTCTTCCGGGAAAACAGGGTGGATACACAACTGGAACTTTCAAGTATGTTTTAGACAAGACTCGAGGATTGTTTCCCATGCAGTTTAATTGGGTCGCATCCCTTATTTATATCTTCTTCATATCATAATAATTATCGCATAATTGCGTAGGACGGTCCTAATTGCCAACAACATAATGCAACTCAGTAAAGAAGCCAATCTTGCGATCTCCCATGATGATGTAGCTATGTGCAAGAAACTGGCGAAGCATAATCCCTGCAAAAATATCTTCGAACTTCTCGCCAAGTCCCTTGCACCATCCATACACGGCCATGAATATATAAAAAAAGCGATTCTGTGCCTTCTCTTGGGTGGAGTAGAGAAGATTTTGCCAAACGGTACGAGGCTGAGAGGGTAAGTTTTCGGAGTTCTTCATAATTTCATACTCAAAGAAAAACTTTAATATTCTCAATATCTGTGGCTCAATTAAAAGATATGTAACTTATTCAACAGTTATTTCTTAGTAAATTTAAACAGCTTATTAACAATTCAAGACTTAAATCAGAGGGTTAATTACGGACTTGATTGAAAATATATTTATAATTACATATAAAAAAAGTTTAAGATTTAATAGTTAATTCTTTCTGCTCCAAGGAGCAGAAGTTTTGCCTCTTTTTTTGCCTATCGCAATATTTACTAATGATGGTTCTAATATAATTCAGATTTTTTTATACATTACAGAGATGTAAACGTATTATTAATTGGAGATCCGTCGGTGGCCAAGTCACAACTATTACGTTATGTGTTGTGTACCGCTCCACGAGCAATTCCGACTACTGGAAGAGGATCTTCCGGCGTTGGTTTAACGGCGGCGGTTACGGTCGATCAAGAGACCGGTGAACGCAGATTGGAAGCGGGCGCGATGGTCCTGGCGGACCGCGGCGTCATTTGCATCGACGAATTCGATAAGATGTCGGACATCGACAGGACGGCGATACACGAGGTGATGGAGCAAGGCAGAATCACGATCGCGAAGGCGGGCATTCACGCCAGCCTGAATGCGCGTTGTTCGGTGCTAGCGGCTGCGAATCCTGTGTATGGGAGAGTAAGTTCGGATCCTCTTGAAGAAGCTAATTGTAATTCTTTTTAATACGAAAAAATTTAAACTTATAAAATTCTATGCGATCTATAAAATATACACTTAAATTGAATTCGCATTTTTGCAAAAATGTTTCTGTATTAAAAATTGCAGTTGCTCATATAAAGTATAATACATAATAAATAAAAAATATATGAATATTATTTAAAGAAAACTCTTTTCCTCTACTTTCAGTACGATCAGTACAAGACTCCCATGGAGAATATCGGCCTACAGGATTCTCTGTTGTCACGTTTCGATCTGCTCTTCGTTATGCTGGACGTGATTGATTCAGATCAGGATCACATAATCAGCGATCACGTTGTCCGGATGCATCGATACAGAAGTCCTCTGGAACAAGACGGGGAGGCTTTGAGCTTGGGCTCAAAGCTGGACATGTTGACCACGAAGAATCCGGATGATGTAGCTACTGAGGAGACGCAATCCGAAGTTTATCAGAAATACGATCCGCTTCTGCACGGCCAAACGCGTTCTAAAAAGTACATTGCAATCCACTTTCATTATACCGTAACATATTTCGCTATTTTGAATCTGTGAGCTTCGATTCAATCAATCTTAGACAATATCAAGCTCCGATCGCGTAAAGATTTCGTATAAAGAAATTTATCTTTCGAATTTCTTTCTCAGCGATCAGATCCTCACCATACAGTTCATGAGAAAATACATACACATCGCGCGGTGCATGAAGCCCAAGCTCACGGAAGAGGCTAGCGCCGTTATCGCGGAGGAATATTCGAAACTTCGATCGGAGGACATGGTGGAATCCGATGTTGCGAGGGTGAGTAGAAGAAAATTCCTTGACTCGTATAAAAAGATATATATACACAAGTATATGCCTGACATTTTTTCAAATAACTTTCAGACTCAACCGGTGACCGCGAGAACGCTGGAAACGTTGATTCGGTTATCCACGGCATATGCGAAAGCGCGACTTTCGAAGAATGTGGAGAGCGAGGATGCACTCGCCGCGATAGAACTCGTACAGTTCGCCTACTTCAAACGCGTGTTGGAGAAAGAAAAGAGGAAGCGACGACGTCACGATAGCGACGCATCGGAGAACGCGGACGACTTTGATGAGGGCAGACAGGCGAAGCGCTCTAAAAGGGCGACGGAAAAGTCAGGTGAAGTCGACCCGTACGAATACGACAGTGACGACGACCATATCGAGCAAGCAACCAGAAGAATAACCAGGACACAAACGCAAAAGGCCAGCACCACGCACAAATCGCCCAGCGACAGCGGTCATATGGAGACCGACGGGGCGGAATCCTCCGTTCCCGAAACCGCGACAGCGACAGCGACGCCGACAGCGACGCCGACGATCACACAAGAAAGGTAATTTCACTCGAAGTAAATAATCCTCTGTAAAATAAACTTTTAAATTAATTATGCTTTTTGTGGAATAGCAGAATCGTTTTTAAATAATTAAATAATATAGCTTCCCCCTCGCCACTTTCTTTGCATCTTAAATATCTCTAACATGTTATTTTTATACTTTTATTCTGCTAAAACCTGTTGTACCTGTTAAAACCAAAAAACGAGACGAAAGTTGTGTCGAAGATATATTCTGAACTAATATCTCTCTGATTTTAGACTCGCGGTTTTCAAATCATCGCTTAATAAGTTGTTCCAAGATCGAAGGGCTCAGAATATTCTGAAGACAGAAGTCATCGATTATCTGAACACAACGCTTTCTCTAAACTTCACACCTGACGAGATTAACGCCGCTATCATCACCATGACGGACGCAAATCAGATCATGGCTGTGGACGACTACATCTTCCTGATATAAAACGTTTTTGTAATGTTTCATTATTACAATTCGTTATTATGTTTTCACTAACTAAAGCGAGTGATATTTTTAGACCGTTAATCAAATAAAATAAAGCTGATCACTCGCTGCAACTACGTTAAATTATGAGAAACAAAAAATCATTTATAGCTACAGTGAATAGTTATGCTCTTTGTAATTTATGCGAGTCTTTGAGAGAGATATTTTTTATACCGTTTGTAATGTACGCTAGCGATCGAGTAATATTAATAATAAGCTGTACACGTTTACGAATAATGATATCTAACAACATTTATTTGCCCTATACTCGATAAGACAACACATTGGCACATAAACTAGCAACAATCATCAACATTCATTACAGTGATGTAAACGTAATGCGGCTCACAACGCTAAATCCATTTTCCGCTTCTGTAAATATATTTATATATATATATATATGCATAACATTCATCGTGCGTGTGCGTATGCGTATTATTGCGCTAACATCGATCGCGTTCCGCTAAAGGTTCGTCTCACAAATTTATTACGACGTTACTCGCACATTGTCTCGTTACAAAAAACTTACGACAGTCGTATATTTAATATAAATGCTCCATTTATCTCTCGTATGTTCAACATACACAATATAGAGAGCCGACGCACTCGTGTTTCAAAATAACTTACGCCCTCCGCCAAGTAATTCTCTCGACTGCACAACCCTCTTTTTTTCACTAAAGCGACACCCGTAACAGCATTACTGTATTAATTAATAACAGAGGTAATATAACATCAACGGTCACGCGCTAAAACTTTTACAACTGTTCGATATCAAATCAATCGCGTGGATCTACGATACAGGCCTTTGGGACGTATTCTTGCTGTAAGGAGGAAACAATCGACGATCTGCAACGTCCTAATGTGTTTTTTTCTTTTTACACAGAATCAGTACCCTCTTCACGACAAAAATATCTACGACGAATCGCGTCCTATGCTAATTGTACTCACAGTTGCCCTTAATAACACCATAATGGACTCTAGCTATTACCCGCGCGATAATTAACTTCGTGTCGTACAAAATTTGCTACATACAATTGTAGTTACCTCGAGATGACGTTTTAAAAATAGCCGAATCACACGATGCATGAGTGACAAATACGCGCGAGTGACGTGCGGAAAAATTCATCAAAACATACATCGAAATCTTTTAACAAACCGATATTCAAGGATTCAAGCATTTTCGTATGGGCGATCTGTTTGACACACGGCAGTGATGTTCCGAATTCGATGCGAAATGTGTCGCGAATATGTACGTGTTTCGACAATTGTAACTCTCTCTTTCTCTTCCGGTAGGAAATCGATTCTTCTAACACGATGAGCTTCGTTGAACGTATAACGAAAAATTTGAACGTTTTAGCTCGCTCTGTGCACACTGCCTTGGGCGTAGCAAAATATTAATATAGTTCTCAGCAGTGAAGGTGGCGAATTACGGTTGAAGCTCAACGCGTTAAAGTTCCTCGAGTTTGTGATTAAAATTATTAGGCACATTCCACGTTTCTCCCTGGATCTTCCTTCTCGCTGGATGCAAAATTCTTAGGCTAAGAATTCGTCTTTTATACAATTGCTAAAAGTAGGAATCCTCACTTCACAATCTGCTGCGATCGTAATTATTCACGATCCGCAATTTCGAAAAGTTCAGAGTTCGTCCTCGCTGGACTCGCTGCTGTAAGCTAACTGCTCCTTCCACCATTCTCGAACCTCCAACATGACGCTGGAAACTTTAGGCGCGGTCGTTTTGTTGCTCAACGCCTCCCGTTGCTGCCTGCTCTGCTCCGTATTTTCCGTCAAGTGGTGGTGCAAATTATTTTTCACCATTGCTGCAAAAAGTAATCCGAAATAATTTGGCGCTAATAAAAATGACAATACGATATATCGTACGAAAGCCATACGATCGATTCAGCTTACATGGCGGTCTGCTATTTCTCTTCTTTGACGCTGCGATCTTATCCTTCTCGGATCGAACGGCTGCGGGATCCGATAAAGTCGGTGCTAGGTACTTCCTTCCCGAAGCACTTCCTATGCTGTCCGATCTTGGAAGCACCATAGGTTTCTTGGCCCTATACTTCGGGGCTTCGACATCCTAATGGTTGGAAAATCAACAAAATAACTTGAATTTTCCTATCAGTTAACATAATTTTTATTGTTTTTTAAACCATAGTGATGATGCGAATTCTAGCATAGCAATATTTTAGGAATATAAAATATCATTTGTCTTAAAAGTTTTTTAAACAAAAAATGTTACTGTTGTATGTCGTTAATTTTTTAATTGTAATATAAAAGTATTACATTTATTTTTAGCGTTCACACTTTTCTACAGTAAATGCTCGAGTAGTGAAGCAAATAAAATGTAAGTTAAAACGCACCTTTGTTTCAATCTCCTCCTCACGATCGACGCTAACTTCCTTGCCTTTCTCCTCTTTACCCTTCTCTATATCTTGAATAAGCATAGCTGCATTATTTGTAGCGCGAAGCCCGGCGATAAGATTGTTTTGTTTCTGCAAAAAGAAAAAACGATTATTATTTTCCTAATGCGATTTTAGATCAAATTATCCTCACCGCTCGTATCTTCTTCAAGCAGCCCTGTAACCAAGTTCTGATAGTTTGCTTAGCGACTTCCTCCTCGATTATGTACTCGAATTCTTCTCGTGCAAGAAGTTCCTCCAATTGAAGCGCTTTCCTTATGTCCACTGAGCGGTACGATAACATACTAAAAAATTCTTCAATTTAGAAAAGTATTGACAATATAATTCAAAATATTATAAAAGGTTTCATATTGTCCTTTATATGAGTAAAAATTTCAGATCGAAAGATGTATAAAAGGGAAAAGAAGAAACTCTGCGCGTCTTATCGTATCAAAGATCTGAGAAATCTGAGCGTCTAAGAATTTTACTTGAGAAGCTGCTAAATGTTATATTCACAATCCGTTTTGTGGAACTTACTTAATAACATCGTGAAAGGTAACGTCTTCGCCATTGTGCAATCGTTCCAATTCGTAGCACATGTATTTGAAGAGCAGGCGATCCTTTTGCGGATCAGTCTCCAATCTGCCCTTTAACAACCGCAAGATAAACTTCACCTAAAATGCGCTAACGTCAGCATTTGCTCCTTACAGATTGCGTTTTGCCAATATAACGAGGATTCTGATTCGAGATAAGACCATACCCGCTTCACCGGTATAACACCTTTCTGATGGTTATCAACGACGTTCCACGTGTTCTGGAAATTCCTTATGTCGGCGTACGATAACAACGCGTCTTCTTCATTTGAATAGAATAGGGAAAAGTTCTCCATGATAATAGCTGTTCGAAAAGAAAGATTTTTAATCCTTGTATTAAATCACTGTAGAAAACTGATTACAAAATATATTGTTGCGATTTCTCTTTTAATGTAATCTACGTGATTTCGTGTAAGCTTTCTTGTTGCACAAATATGTCGTATACGTACCCACTAAAAGATTCAAGACGATGTAAGTGATGATGACGTAAAAGGTGCAAAAGTAAATTAGAGAAGCGTGGAAATTGCCGCAGTCCGTTTCCCAGTAATTATCCGCCGGCGTGCAATAGGGTGGCTGTATCATGCAGTCGTGCATAATTTTGTTCCAATCCTCCCCCGTCACTATGCGAAAGAGCATCGCCACGCCAGTAACCGGTGATTCAAAATTAGCGCGTCTAGATTGCAAAGAGATTACTTTTGATGTACCAAGCAGAGGCAGGGCAAGATGAAGAAATATTGTAGAGTGAAAGAAAATTTTAGTATTATTTTGGAAAATCCATATTAAAGATTGCGTGTGTATTCTATATATTTACACATCTTAAAATCTCGTAGATGATCTTTCTCACCTTCCTATGCCTTCTCCGTATTTCACCGTCCCGAAAATTATGGTGCCGGCTAACGCATAGAAGAAGACAAGGAGAAACATGCCGAATATGATGAAGAAGCTCTTGCAGACAGACACACCGACCGTCAACATCAGCATTTTGAGAGTGGTGTGTTTGCCGGTGATGGTGAAGAATCTCAGGATTACGACCATAAAGCCAATTACATAGGACAGATCGTTCTGAAAACAATATAATAAAACAAAGCGACACCGTGGGAGTGAACGACGAGTGGTAGACGAAAGAAAGGTACGATGTAAAGGATTCTTGAGTATACCTGCATCGTGCAGTGTATGATGATCCAGATAACGCCCACGACTGTCACGAGCAAATCGTATCTGTTTCTTCTGGACTGCCAATAGCCACGTGGTGTAAATGCAATAATTTTCATGATTACTTCCACGAGGAAGACCAGTGTCAGAATCGTGGAGACTGTAGCCAAAGCTTCCGTGTGTTTCTCCTCGAGTCTCCACTTCGGGTGAGCAGGATAAAAAAAGAACAGGAAGCAAGATGGCAGATTAATTAAAAGCAAATGATCTTTTTGCAATGCTCGTTAAAGTTGCATGATTCTATTGACAGTGGATTGGCCTTGAAAAATATCTACTGGGTCTCATGTATCTATATCTGAAAATTACTTTGTTCAACTTACAGAAACGCACAGAAGGGCGCTGTTCATGAGCACCATTGCGGCGATGAACCTCTTGAAATAAATGTTCTGCGTGATGTCATAGATGAAAGCGCGAAACATCTTGCCGTCCGGCCTGGGTGGTAAATGCAGCGGTTGGGCAATCTTCAGACGTTTTTTCAAGTCGCACCTACATCCCAACAAAAATTCGCAATCTGTAGATCGTGATAGAAATCGCGACATTCGCTGATCAAATATGCGACGCCTCACCATCGTCTTTGATCGACCGTGAGCAAAGCGGTGCCTTTATTCTCAGAGTAATTCGCGATCACGACACCCACGAACAATGTCAAGCCAATCATGCAACCGAGGAAAATATAAATGTGTATATAGATTGAGTGAAGCTGAAAAGAGAATGCAATGAGACATTGACGGATACGATGGAAATAATATTCTTATCCCAAATTTTGAAAAGATAATTACTTACAGGTCCAAGAGCCTTAATAAGGACGTCCCGCACGTCAAGCCAGCCTTTGAAAGAAAGCACTTCGAACAGAGCCATCATAGCGTCGCCAATATTATCAAAATTGAATCTTTTAGGATTAGCCCTGAAAAATACATATAAAATTAGTATGACGAATACCTATATGGAATTTTTATAATAGAAATTTTATAATAAAGAGTACAGCTAATATTAGTCGAAGAAAAACTTCCGGAATTATATGATTTAGCTTACCAAACGCGCGGTACCAATATGGATGGATAACTCTCGTTTTTTCCCGGTCGCAGTTTCATCTTCGTCACGAACACTCGTCTCATAAATACACCGACGCACTCCTCGCGCTTCAAAATCGTGGGATCGTTGCATCTTGCTAATCTACCACCATACAGTTGTACTCCGTAACTCGCGAACATGAACATCAGCAGAAACAGTAATGTCGATACCTGGATAAAATATTCATTCATTAATTTGTTTCGCTATGTCCACGTCGTTTACGGACTGATCCTTTCTAGAAATAATGATGTGTCTAAAATCTCCAAAGCAAGAACAGCATTTACCAGCAGAATTTCCTTGAATCCTCTGCACAGCTCATAAACGACCTTTCTCATGTGCGGTACAAGGGTGAAGATTCTTAGCGGTCTAACGCATCGTAATATCATCAGTAGCTGCGCTCCAGAATTCGGTGGCACGCTCTTCGGCATCCAACATAAGAATACGAGACTTACCTGCAACAATGTGCATGCGTTTATTACATTACATATATACATATGTACAGAATCATTATATGTCGTAATTATTCCTTACAATTTGTCACATATAGATGCTGTAATTCATTATATATATAGAATTAAATGAGATATTTTGTACTGTAGTCAAATTTGATATTTCCAACATATTAAACGCACAATGTAAATGAAGACATCTAACACAGAAGCAACATCCTTGATGTAGGCCTTGGGCGTGAAGAACAGACCGTCCGCCAAGATCTTTAACGCAAGTTCGATGCTCATGCAAATAACGAAGCAGTATTCGGTGACCTGCAACGCCGGTGTCTCCATCACGCGTTTTCGCGGCGTCTCGAACATCATCGAGATGCACGACAACGTCGTGATAAATATCATTACCCAGTCGAGATATGTCACTAAACCGAGGAAATTGCTGGAAGAAAAAGATACAGAATTCGCCAAGTTGGCCACTTTGCTTCGCCCATGACGGGACAATATATTTATAATTTTGCGATATTTACTGCAGACTCTTGTACTGCACTTTCCTTTCCTTGCCCGTCAAAGGATCCTTCAATCTCGCGTCGTATCTCGCATAGACAAACAGCTGGCAATATTTTCGGAATTTACTTTCGCGAGGTACCGCGAACAACGGCGTGTCGAAGAACGGATGATTCTCTCGCAAATCATCTTCGCGTTGATTTCTGGAATGGAAACAGAAAGAACAGATTGTGTAAGATTATGGAAATTCCTGAAATCGCGCGTGGACGTAATCTAGATACCTTCGCATCTCCGCCTGTTGCCTCTTAGCTTGCAGCAACTTGATGTCTAAATCATGCGGCCTACTACGCGACGAACTGACTCTGTTTATTCCCCCTATGTCACCGTTTTCCATGAGATGCTCGTACGTCTGTTTGAGCTTGATTGATCCACTTCGGACACTTCTTCTGATTGATCTGTTTTCGTCATGCCATACGCAAATAGAAACCGTAGGGTAAATAATTGAAAAAACATAAAATAATCGATGTCTTTACGATACCATCTTTACGATATCAAAGAATGTGAATAAATAATAATTTAAAAAAAATTGCCGTTGGATCTTTAAGTTGTCCCGTTTCTTTAATTTTTAAATTTATAAATCCAAATTCTTTTGAGATTTTTTCTTATCAACAAGTATATCTATCTTATTCTTACTTTTTCGGATCGATGCGAAGCTGCTTGGCGCCACTCACAGTACCCTGCGGTTTCAGAAGTCCTTTCCCTGGTACTGGAATCATGGCGGAGTCTCCCAAGAGAAGCCTCTGATTGTTGGAATCGCTATATAACGCAGAAAGACTTAAAATCTAAGTCGTAAACTTCGTGAGATGTAATAGCGAATGATATTTTACTTACTTTATGATATAAATAACGGACGCTTTCTTCAGATTAGTAACAACGCTTCTCACCTTCGGCGGATTGTTTAAGATTTTCACCGGGCGTTGCTTTCTATACACTATTTTCGAGTCAAAGGTTTCATTAGTTCTCTTTGCACCTTCGTTTTCCTCGTCCTCCACTTCAAGCACGAATTGTCGCATAAAGCTCTCGCGCACCTTAGGAAAGATAAGTAATAACCCGAGTACTAATTCAATCCATTCGAATAACAAAACAAGATTGTTTTACAATCTTAAAGGTATAAGACATTAAAAATCTATCTCTTTAACAAAATTAAAACTTATTAAAACAACAATCAAAATAAATTTCACATTTGGTGAAAAAAAATACAAGTTTTAATAATAATTACAATTAGTGATAAAATTATTCGCAAATATATTTACCTTCGGTAAATTGAAATCTGACGGCACTTTGTGAAGACACGTCATTTGTGGACTGTCTGGAAACTTTTCAAAGATTCTCAATCTGAACGGCAAGCTTTCCTTTATCTCGGCACTTTGTTCGCGAAATTTCAATTGCTTCAGTTTCTTAATGTCCTCGTCCAGCTCGAGATTGTCGAGAATTACCGCGACGAAAAGACTCAACACGATCTGATGGGATAATTAAGCATTAATTAAAACCGTGGCTTGTATCGCACGAAGCAGATTTTGCGCAATGGTTACCAATGTGACGAAGAGATGGTACAAGATGAAATATACTGCAACCAGCGGTGCTACCGTTTCGTGGGTTCGTAACATAGTTTCATCCATTACGTCAACCCAGGCTTCTTGCGTGAAAATTTGGAACATGGACATAAACGCCTGGAAATTTATATTTTAGCGGTTTGAGTAAAAAAAATCGCGTAATGACAATTTGCTAAAAGTAAGTATAAGTGGCTCACCTCGGGAAAGGTTTCGAACTTAGTGAAATCGCAGAGGAAACAGAAGAGTTGCATGGAAATACTGGAGGATATCACCAGCAGGCACATGGTAAAAATAATGAGACTGCCGAGCTTCTTGCCGGGGCCGAAAATCTTATAGACAAAGTCCTCCAACATCGGCGATGCCTTAATGAGCCGGACCATTCTGAGAACCTGTCCGCATAAAAGTATGATGACAAATTAAATATCTCTCATTGTTCAAATGTTTGAATTTTTAGAAGTATAAAAAAATCAGTTGAGAGTGTAAAACGCGCGAACAAGTTGAAAAGAGCATAGGTTCGTAGAAAAAAAATTCAGAAAATGAAGCGACGCGAAAGACGAGAGGTCAGATAAAGGTAGAAACCTGAAAGTAAGTGAATCCAGAGAGATAGAAGAACGGAAGAATGTGTATAGTCGTGCCAATGGCAAGCAGCAGTTCGAACTTGTGAATCGAATGCTTGTAATAACTCCGGAAGCCCAGGCACCATATCTTGAAGAGGGTCTCTAGGTCCAGTAATATCGTGAAGACAATCTCGGCCCAGTAATAATTGTCGTAGTACGTATGCCTCGGTTTCTCGTCGTGCTTGAAGCTCATCGTCGCGGTGGTGATACCGTTCGCCAGAATCGCGCACATTACCACCGAGCGAAAATGCGGCGACTTAAGGATGGTGTGACAGAGCGGAGAGGCTAAACCCCCATGCTTATTCTCATCTAATGTCACTAATTTCCAACCATTGTCATCTCCGGTCAGTATCTGTAACAATAAAATAATTAACAAAGTAAATGTACATATCAATTATCAATAAAATCATATTGTTATTCGCCTAAAATTATTTTTAAATGCTGTTCACGTTTTTTTTATTAAAAATATACGTTAACTTTAAAGTAAAATAAAATTGTTTTTTTTTTTCGAAGATATTTTTTTAACACAACCGACCTGCGATGCCGAACTGTTGCTGATGTGTCCTCTGACGCCCCACATTTGTTGGAACTGCACTCTGATTTCATTAAAAGTCTCCGTGATAACAGCAATGAAAACGTTCTTCACTAACCAGGCCAGGAAAAATATCATCGTGCTGAAGTAAAGAACCGCGCGCCATGCCGGTAGACTGTCGATCGCGCGATACATGATGAAGACCCATCCTTCCTGAGAAGCCGCTTGGTACACGGTGAAGATACTGGTAGCTAAATAATCCAAGTTCAGAATCAAAGTTTCAGACAATGCTTGCAATGAGATTTTAATATTTCAATTGATAAATGCTGTGTATTAAGATTAAGTTTTCGCATTTCTAAGGAAAGAGTTAAATTTGACATATAAAAGATATACATATTTCGCGATAAAATTGCACTCGATAAATTATATTTATAATCTTGTATTTTTAAAGCTGTTGTAATTATCATATTGCATATAGGAATACAAAATATAGGATATAAGATGTAAAAGGATAGTAGATTTATTGTAGCTTCAAGAAGCTGCAACAAATGTTCCAGAAAATTAATTAGCTTAAAATATTTTCAGAGGGATGATACGGAAGTCAATAGATTCGAAGCGCAGAGGAACGACAGGGGTGTAGTAAAATTAACATTAACTACCAAACTCGTCAAATCCATTGAAGCCTATGATATACTTGGTCAATTCCAGCTTCATGCAGATCATTCCTTCAGGGCATTGATATCCGGATCCAGGATCAGTGGAGCAGAACGTATCGGGAATAGCCAGGCTGTTGATCGTGATGTAATGGGGCTTGGTTGTGTTCTGCACGCAGTGATTTTTCAGTTCGCCGAAGAATTGCACACCCAGAAGGCCATAAAGAGACATGAAGAACAGGAAGAAAAGCGTTACGTTGTAGATCTGCTGACTCGAGCGTCTATAAATATAAATTATATTGTTAGTAATCGATAATATTAAATTAAATTAATAGTTGCTATTAATACTTTGCTTTTTATCTAGTTTTTAAGCAACACAAATTTTTTACGTTAATCGCCAGTGCAACTTTCTTACTTGAAAATCTGATTGATTCTGGCTTTGGGCATCGAAAATTTGAGGAAGACTCGGAGGAAGCGTATCATGATCAGCGGCCGTGGTGCCCGCATAATCGAGGCGTAACTAAACTTTATGAGGAAACCCAGCATCTCGAACATTTGCAGGATCACAGATAACCAGAGGAAGATCACCATACTCGCGTCGAATTGGCACCAGTGGTCTTTCAAATAAGACTTATCCCTCTGCAATGTCATTAACAATTTCATTCTAACTTATTGTAAATTGTCGTTACAATTGCATTAAAATTGTATTCTTCGTTTTATAATGTTGCTGGTGTAATAAAAAATAAAAAATTTTAATTGCTCTTCGGTTAGGTATCTCCTCAGTCATAATATCCTCTTTGATAAGGACTTCACCTTCAGTATTCCCCGTATGTGCATCTTGGCGATCATCTCGGCAGTGAACAGAAACGTGACTATCAAATCGCAAATGAAGGTAACGTATTGGAGGGACGGTACTTTCTCAAATGTTTTCGGGGTGTTCAGGCAAACGGAAGTCAACGAGACTAGGGCGCAAAATCGCATCAGCCTCCTCACCCATAACTGCAATCACGTAAAGCGGTTTTCAGGAAAGATCTGAGAAAAGGAAAACGGCACTTTCGCGACTCGGGCAATTTTCTTATCTCATCCCGAGTCGATCCGTGCAATGCTTTTCTGCTCACCTTGTTGACCCACTCTATGTCAGCGCTCTCATTGAGGGACTCCTCCGGACCGTAATCGGCCAGGACGGGTTCCCCCTTGAGGCTCTGCTTCCGCCCCAGCATCATAATGGGGATTATGTTCGCAATGGTGAGGCCTAGAAATAGGGAACGAACATTTGTGGCCGAAATTAGACATGCCATTTTATACCAATAAAAACAATTATTAGAAATAAAATTATAACTGACTGGGTAATTACGCATTGCATCTGTTCTCGTTCTACATTTTTGCTTCTACGTTCGATGACATATATTTTATCAACTACTTTAAAATACATGTGTTATTAAATTAACAATCCTATATAGAGCATGGTACATAGAATTTCAAACGTTACATGACATAATTATTAATAAATATTTAATTTCCAGTAATACTTTGGAAGAGACACGTATCATTTTATTGTACAAAAGATAATTTATATTCAAATTACCTGTCATGTTCGAAGCATAATATAAAATAATAATTTAACATTAAAATAAAAATGACAATCAAAGAGGAATCTAATCTAATTAAAAAATAACTTGAAAAATTTACGAAAAACGGTGTGTTGTTCGTACATCATCAAGGGATTTACCTTTCTTTTAGCTGTTCACGGAACGACGGACACTGCCTTTACGGCAATTTCTATAGACTACATCTCGATATAAAGCAACGATAAAGCTCAACATGTAATAAACATCTCAGAGGTAATAACAAGCTGGCAATGTCGCGGCGAACATGTTTCGGCCGTGTCGCCAGCACGGCCGAAAGTCTGAGTGAACGGGCATGAGCAGTATGCGCTCTCCACCTCCTGTGAGAAAATCAATATTTCACTATTCCCAAGCGCGCGAATTTCCAGAAATCCTTCTAGATTTAGTTTAATTTTGCCCAGAAGATATCCCCGTTTAATTAAATCAATTCTTTCATTGTTGCTAAATCATAAGATGTTACCAGTAACATCTTGACGGCAAGAATGTTGTTTTTTTTTTAGATACATTTTATGTATAATTTCTAGTATACCTAAAAGTTATATAAAACTAGTATAATAAAGATTAAATTATTGTAACAAATTAATTACTTGGAGGATTAAATATGAAAAAATGGAAAAAATGGGAAGATTTTCTTCTTTTTTTTATATTTATACAGATACAGAATACGAACTTGTAATAACATATAGTTTTAATCTTTAATTAATAATTTAGTAATTCATTAATAGAAAAGTATAACCATTCATTCAATTTACTCACTGTATTTTTGTGAAATATATATTTTTCTTTTTCTTTCACTTACTTATGTGACCTCCGAGAGTTAGTGTAATTAATTTTCATTTACTGATAAAACGCGACTAAAATGCATTGCGATCGCGATTCAGATCTCTGCGGAAATTATTTCACGCGTTTTTATCCGCGGCAGCCATCAGTTTCGAAAATTCAGAATCCGGACGAGAGAGAAGCTTCGCGGGTTCATCGAATTCGACAACCCTGCCCTCGCTCATGACGAGAATGCGATTACATGTGACGACCGTTTGCAATCGGTGAGCGATCGTAAGTACAGTACAATCGGCGAACTCGTTCTGCAGGGTGTTCTGCACCGTCGTTTCAGTTTCCGGATCAACAGCGGCAGTGGCTTCATCCAGAATCAGCACCTACAAAACGATAAATTTCAGTGTAATCATTAATATTAATGTTAACATTCTAAAAAGAATCCAAAAATCAATTTTAAATACATGTAATATTGCAGAAATCACTCAAAGCGTGTTACCTTTGCACTATGTAATAGAGCTCTTGAAAGACAAAGAAGCTGTCTCTCGCCGACGCTCAGATTATTTCCACCAAATCCAACGGAAGCGTCGAGATTTCCCGGCATAACAGATACCTTTTCTTTCATCTGAGTCTTTTCAAGGGCGCTCCAAATATCGCGATCGGCGTGCTGTTGGAAGGGATCCAAATTAGATCTGAAAAAACGAATCGATTAAAAAGAGCAGTCAGCAAAAATTGTCAATTAAATTTATTACCTTATAGTGCCGCTGAATAAAATTGGATCCTGAGGAATAATCGACAATTTACTTCTCAATACATCCAACTCCAATTTCGAAATGTCGATACCGTCAATTTTAATAACACCCTCGCAAATTTCGACTAGTCGGAATAAAGCTACGACCAAGGAACTTTTGCCCGATCCCGTGCGACCCACGATGCCTAAAATAATTCACAATTATATTAATCTCTCGCGTGAGAAAGAGCGACAAACGAGTTAGGGAAATATTTGGTCATTACCGATTTTCTCTCCGGCCTTTATGTTAAACGAGACGTCGATCAGTACAAGCGGTAGCTCCTCCCTATATCTCATTTGAACAGCTTTGAACTCTATTTTGCCATGAGAAGGCCAATCATCGGTTATTTTAAGAGCGACTGTCCTGCTTGCACCTTCCCTCTGCAAAGTCTAAATAAGAAGACAATGAGATAAGTAATAAGATTAAGATGTAGATATTAATCACACAATTAGCATTTATATATTTACGGAATTATCAATTAAACGGAAATAAATTACCTTGAGGTAATAACTGATTCTCTCTACGCTTATAAAGCGCACCTCCGTCTCGGACATCAGTCTCACTGTATACTGGAAAACGCCAGTCATTTGCGTGGCATACGCCATAGCCAGACCGGCAAAGGCCGGCGAAATCTCATTTTTGAAAGATATCACGAGTAACGCGGTTATGCAGGACGAGGCAATTACCAAACTGTCCAGCCTCACCGCAGACCATCTCATCGCGGCTTGGCACAGATGCTGACATAAGTTATTCGTGTTGAATAACTCTTCAAATCTGTCGATGAGAAAAAATTTAATCGTCTTTCCTTGTTATTTTATGTTTTATTACCCCTGACGCAGTGTTTCACTGAATAATTACCTATATAAGAAATTCTTCTCCTTTTGAAACGCGTGAATTGTGCTCAAACCTTGGATAGAAGTTGTGACGAAACTCAAAACAGGAGACCGCGAGACACTCTCCATTCTCTTCAAATCCCTCATTCCTATTCTGCAGAGGTATGAGAAGAAACCGTTGATCATGTAAATTATACACGTAAATTATGCGATATTTAAGATACTTACCTAAACAGTTTGCCAACAAAGAAGAACAATGTACCAAACAGAAGTAACGGTATCGAAAACCAGGGCAGTATACCGCAGATAAAGAAAATAGCAAAACTACAAGTAAAAATATTTTGCACCATATTTTCTATCGATATAGGTAAGTAATTGTCAACTGCAAATCAGAAAGTATCAATCAAATTAGATGATATGTATTAATTCGCAACAGTGCATGTGTTCAAAATCATTAAAAGATCACTCACTTTCGTCTATGTCTCGAGTGAAAACATTTTGTATTCTACCACTTGGAGTGGTTTCGAAGAAGCTCAACGGAGAACTAATGATTTTGCGAAAAAACGTGTTGTGCAATGTGGTCGAGGCCTTTATCGTGGCAAACATAATGACTAGGCCACGAATAAAACTTGTCAATAGTATACCGGCGATGCAGGTGCCGTATATATCTCGATAAAACGAGAAGTGAGGATTGGCGTTTATATTCTCCGAATATACAGTATCATTAGTTCCTGACACAGTCACGTTCTGAAAATTGAATGAAATAGATACGTGATTGATACGATATATCCAATATTAACTCGAAAAACTAAGCCGTAACAAATAGTATTATTAAAATATCTTATGATTAAAGAAAAAAAGATATAGATATTTTAAAATGTGTGTTTTAAATATTAAATATATGAGTTACTTACGCCTCCGCCAGCTTTAATCCATACAGCGAGCCACCAAGTACTGAAGGCTGAACTGCCTACGTTCAAGAAAAATGTAAAAAATACAATAATAGCGATCAAGTAACCACCTGTGGCTTGCACGTATGTGTGATAAGTGTATGACTTGACAGATCCAGTCTCGGACTTTTCTGCTACTGTTAAAGCTGTTCCTAAATTTGAAAGAAGAAAATTATTAGAAGTCTCCAAATCAGAAGACATCATACAATTAAACGCGCCCACCTTTGTATAATTTCTCTTTTCCATAATTTTCCTTGTACGCAGATTCCGCTTTTCGCACTTCTGAATCGTCAATATTTCTCTGCATCACCCCCGTAGATTTAACACTGCGAAGAAGGGAAGGCCTACTGTACCGCTTTCGAACAATTCGAAAAATACGTACAATGTATATTAAACGTACGCTGACAAATGATCTTCCGTTACAATTGTGCTGTTTTTCACCATCGAGGCGTATTCCCTATCGAGTCGCATCAGATCTTCGTGGGTTCCATGCTCTACGATCTTGCCCGCATTCATCATGTAGATTTCATCACAACGTTTTAAAAACTGCAACAAATATATTCAGAATAATTTAAAATTCCAAATAAATTTCATTGTCAATTATAATTTCATTGTCAATTATAAAACACATTTATATATTAATAAAATGTCTGGGGATTCCAATTATTTAAATACCCACCTGAATGTTATGTGTCACGAAAAGAACAGATTTGTTTCTTAGAGCTTCCAGGATCAATTTCTCAAATATATACGAGCCGACATACGCGTCAACCGCGCTCAAAGGATCGTCGAGAAAGTAAATGTCCCTGAAAAACGACAGATACAATTGCAATATTTATTTTAGCAAATTTACGATCGATGTACTTATTAAAAGAAAGACGGCAAAAGATTTTGCGCACCGATTAGCATAATATGCTCGCGCGAGCGCGACCCTCTGCTTCTGTCCTCCGGACAGATTGACACCCCTCTCACCAATCTCGGTATCGTCTCCTCCCGGCAACATGTTCAAATCTTCCTTCAGGTTGCAAATTGTGATCGTGTGATAGTAACGTTTGGCATCGAACTCCTCGCCAAAGAGTATGTTCTCCTTGAAGGTGCCATTCACAATCCACGCCTGTTGGCTGACGTAGGCGCATGTGCCTTCCCTCAGGATGTTTCCCTTCGTCATCCTCAGCTGTCCCAAAGCTGCTAGCAGTAGACTGGACTTGCCGCTGCCTACGTGGCCGCAGATACCGACCAGTTTTCCTTTGGGTGCTCCGAAATGCAGGTCGCTAAGAACTTCGACGTACTTAGCTTCCTGCGTCGGTTGATTCAGGTTTTCCAATTCAAGCGGATTGTCCGTGACCGGTGGCGATTTCTTCCTACGTGAAAAATGATTATCGTGACCTATGGGAGAAATTGCGATAATTATTACGGAATAAATATTTACTTTTTTTTGCTGTCGGTTGATGCATCCGTTTGAAGCCTTATGCTGTCGCAAACAAAGGTGCCATTAGCAATGGCAACCGCTTGCGATCTCACAATCGGTTTCGACGCTCGGCAACTGCCCTCGTCCAACAGCAATACGTCCTGTGCAAATATCGCTTCGTTAATCGGATTATCTATTCAATAGGTACTTGAAGAAACGCCATTATGTTAGAAGCACGTCAAAAGCAAACAAGCATAAATATGTAAAAACGTAACTGTAGAAAAATAAGATAAAGATATGCAGTATGTACACAGCGATATTAGGACGAAATATTCGGATCCATTAATTTCTAAAACTAGCAATACAAATTTGTGTAGCGATATACTTGTTGTTTGAGTAAATCTTGGCACAATTGTTACACGATACAAGTACAAACGAAGCAATAGACAAACGTTTTGTTAGCAAAATAAAAGCCGATTAATTATTATTCGGTTATATCGAAAGATGAAAATGTTAATTGACCACAATGTTACGATACAACACGTATGGTGCAGTCGACTGTGCATTCCTATAGATATAAACAAGAATAAACACCTTTATTCTGCCATAAGTTATCTTTACTGCAGCGATATTAATTAAGGCCACTTGTAAAAACATGAAAGAGGTACGAATTTGAGCATTGAGCACCGATACGAAGGGAAACACCTGAAAAGTGTAGAATTAGAACGATCATGTTAGTACAATTTGTACTACGCGTAAGCGTGGGAACGTCATGCCCCCAACTCGATATTTACAGCTGGCAATTCGAGTATACCAAAAGAATCGCTAACAACAGCTGTTTAAATGTAACAGGATGCTTTACAAGGCATGCAGTGTTTGCCCATCACAATTATTCTCATTTTAGAAAGCTTGTGCTTTTTACATTAAAACGACATTGACCTCATGTACGTATTATTATAGGAATAGTGCTCGTGCTGTCTTTCTTCCAATTTCTTTTGGTGAAAATTACTCTATTATAATTTTGTTACAATGATCGAGTATCTTTAATCAACTTGGCTAAAATTCAACAATTTTTTATTTTTTAAAGTTATTCATTTTTTTTAAATATAATCTTAATGAAAATTGTGTAAAAATAAATAACAATTCACACAAAATAAACTTTTTGAACACGAAAACTGGCTTCCTAATAATAGGTACGGATATCCGACCCATTAAGCTGTACATGAAATCACTCAAAAAAACACTGGAGACCTTGAATCTTCTAAGAGCTATGAGGGCGCTCATAAAATATCGCGTGGTATCCTTAAGTGACGTGAGTGCCAGTCTAAGCAAATTTCCAAATAACGTGGTCATTGGGAAAGCCTGTAATGTAATCCATCGATTGTGTAAAGCCAAAAAGGAATTATCTTGTAACGAGGAATGCAAATATTCGTGAAAACGGATTTGATCAAAGGAAAAACTTTATCGTTTTATCAAACTGCTTAGTGCTTACCTATTAGATGTTATTCGATTTCTCCTGATATACATAAAATTAGGATATTTATAAAAATATTGTACATCTTGAAAATCAGGAATTGTATTGATAAATTGTATTATATACCTGCGCGGCCGTTAATCCACTGCCCGAGGCAATGTGTGCTAGAAACGTGATGATCGCGGATATTACAGGTATAGCAGGCGTTAGAGAAATGCTAAGACTTTGAAAATAAGCAGTCTTATGAAGCCATCGTTCCTCCTTCTTGCGTATGGCTGTAAAAACATCAAATCACTTATGTTTCATAAATACATGTATCTTTCTAATAACAAAAATATATATATATATGTATTAAAATGAAAATAATTATAATTCTATCATCAGCAACATTGCTTTCAATAATTTATATTCTTGTTATTTATACGAGATAGTTTTTAATTTTCTATTCTATTATTCTCACCGAGAAGTTTCTGGCCAAAATAGTTCTCCCAGGAATACATTTTAATCAACTTTATGCATTCCAAGATCTCACTCATGAGTCGCACTCGAGCGTCCGTAATATTTACCGACTTCGAGCGAAAGTAGCCAGTCGCGCGAGAGATGAAGTACTAAAATACAGATATGGCTCTGTTGATCGAAATATGTGTATGAAATATGTGAAAATAAGCATATATAACAAACCACTTACCTGACATGGATAAAACGAGAGAAAAGCTATCATTCCTACCAGAGCGATGGGATTGAATAACCACAATACATAAATTATACCGCAACTTATAACTATAGGTCCGCTGATAATCATCGGCCCATAAATGATCACATCAAAGAGCCTTTGACTGTCGTTGCAAAATAAATTGATTACCTAAAAGAAATCACATATCGCATCGAGAGCACTTTTATTGTGTTTAAAAATTTATAAAACAAGTTGAGCAACTTACTTCTCCCGTACTTTTATTGCCGAGACTATTCAGCCTCATAATCTTCTTATATAATAGAGCTGTACAAGCCGACTTCAATCGTAATCCAGTCTTGTAATTCATATTCCACGTCCAGGTGAAGAAGAAAGCTCGCAGAGAATCGCATACCGTCAATAGAAAAACCCATTTAATGCCATCCCAAAAGTTCTCTTCTGGAGACTCCACGTGCTCCAATATTTTCCTCATTATTATCGTCTAAGTATATAAAAGAACATTCTGTATTATAACAGAGACATTTAGTAACAATTTGTTGTTAACATAAGGATGATCTTACAGGACTGATAAATCCAAAAATAAGAGAACAAGTTAATAAAAAGCATGATATGCAAACTCGTGTGCGTACAAATCTCCACGCAACCATAGAAAAAGATGCTGCATTAGGACCGTTTTGACTTAGCTCCTGTTGCCAAAGTACGTCAAGTCTAAAAAAAAACATTCTTGTTTATACTGTAACTATGTTTACAGGAGACACACGCTAATGTATTAAGTTTACCTGAGTGCATTGTATTCGCAGGTATCATATACTGAAATATCCGGTAAATCATTTATCGTAAGACCTTTCTTGTACGCTTTCCAAAAGTACGGTGTCATCCAAGTTATGTATACATACGAAAATAACCCAGCATTATCTGCTGGTGAATTTTCTTTCTTTCTGCAAAACGTATTTTCATCACTAAAATATTCTTACATCGTTACACTTGATATATATTTTATAAAAGTACATTTTATTAAAATATATGTCATTTTGAATTATCACGAAAGATTATTGGATTGTGAGACTTTGATTACGATACATACTGGTTCTGGTATCGTACTGGTATCAAATTGCTCAAAGCATTATTGTACTTCTTCATTCCAGACCTCGGCATGTATTCTCTAACTTGTCTCGCTGTGCTACCACTTGCCTTTGGTAGGAGAGATTGCTGTTGCCTATCTGGCTCCGAAGATCTAACGGAAGATTGAAAGGAATTGTTATATATCTTCCTTAATTCGAATAGTTAAATCTAGCGTTTCATCAACTTTATTTCTCTCAAGGAACACAAAAAATAACTCGTGTGGAACAACTTCGTACCTTTCATTATGTTTATGCTGTGTGTTACTTTCAGTCCGCTTGTCATTACTGTCATTGTTGCCTTCTGCGGTTTGGCCCATCTTCACAGGATATTCTTCAACGTGCTCACTTCCACAAACGCATCAATGATACTCGAAGAACCTGAAATTTGTATTTCACACATCACAATTACACATCTCGAGAAACGAGGGAGATAAAGATCTGTAATCGTCGCGCGAGGCGTGCCGCGATAAAACGAAATTGTGTAGAGATTATACACATTCGGTACATATCTCGGGAATACTGAAGCGCAAACAAAGCTTCTTCGACACAATTGCGAAATGCGTGACACGACTGAAAACAACATTCCAATACCGGCATACGATTCCCACATATTTTCATCGACACGTAACATGTAAATAAATAACATCCGACACAGTTCTCTGTTATACCGTTTTTACTCACCTCATCAACACTTTAGTATAGGTGAGATACGCTCGTTTGCATCGACAAGTAATCGTCGGCTACATCGGCACGATACTGATAAGAGCGGGAGCTTAATCGGTTTAATCTCTCGACATCATTAATGAGGTGTGTATTTTTTGAATTTCCGTCCACGCGCTCAGCTGAGGCGAAGGGAGAGGGAGCACACGCTGGCGTGCTGTGCACATGGCACGCGCACGCACACTGACGCACCTTCTCGTATCGGATGGCTTTTGATACCTGTTAACAGCAATGATAACATTTAACGGCGGCATTCGGCATACTGATATCGTCGCGTAAAGGTCAAATTCGAATATTATTAGCGCGTGAAAATACGCCTTTCCCGTCTTTGGAAATCAACGCGACCCACGGCGGGTGCCTTGTATTTGTACCTTGTTTACAGCATCGAGAATGAAAATCACCGAAATCCCTTACCAGTCGACCACCGAAATCCCTTTCGGTCGACAATATTTGGATCCGAATCGAGGTCAATGTACTCGAGCGTGCTCGAGCGTACTCGCGAGAACTTTGCGCGCAGGCAGAGGTAGACTGGCGGGACTGGCCTTCTATCGAAGCAGCCGCCCGCTTTTGTCTTCCGGAAAAGCGTGGGCGAACAACGTCATATCTGCAATCTAACTTCGTCTTCTGACAAATTAGTTTTCCTCCTGGGACTTCCGTTTACAAGCACGATAAACTCTGCGTGCATTGTTTACTTAATGAAGCTGGACGTGATGAAGCGTCTGTATGCGAGCGACGTGTCAACCGTGGTCGCGGCTATATACGCGGTGTCCGAAAAGATCGTTGTCACAGCTGATCACAGCCTTCGAGTGTCTTGTCAAATGATAAAACATTTTGTAACATCTACGAAACTCGACTTAAATATAGGTCGAACAAACTTCGACACCTGTTGACGTTGAATTTCGTCTACACAAGATTTTGGAGAGTAAATAATGAATGCTTGAATAAATGAAATATTGTGCACTTCTACTAAAGTAGATGAATCCTTAAAGGCGAGTCCTTTTTTCATGATCGATCCCATATCCAGAATATATCCTTGGACGTGCGAATATTAAATAAAAAATCTCAAACGAAATGCTGTGAATTCTTAGACAGACGAAGCTTTGGATGAATGTGGGACATTGACTGGATTTTCAAATGGTTTCAATGATAGATTTTCCTCTAAGCCTTAATCTACGTGATCTTGGACGAGAATTTTATTCTAATTGTAAGAATATATTACATAGGCCAAGAATGTGTAACAATACAAATATAAACAAGTTAGATTTATTTAGTCAGCGTAATTCTGCTTAAACGTTCTGCTGAACGTTCAATTTAAATGACAAGTCTAACTTATTTACGTTCGTATTGTTCGTATAATCTAAGGAATTACGTACAATTTTACGTATTTTCCTCTCGTTGTGTTTTACTTCTTTTTTTTTTATTCAAACATCTCGGAGAATATAAACCGAAACTATAAGGCTTATGCGTTAAGATATACACAACATTGACACTTGCCAGTTGGCATCTCCTTATGCGGTTCGCAACACCTACACAACGAAAATTATAATTCCTTACTCGAAGGTTACACAATACGTCATATCGTACATTATCGCGTTAGGATGAAAAATGAGCTCTCTGACTTAGGTTCCTTCGATACACACGAGACAATACGATGAATTTGTTGAGGTGCGATCGCGAGCTACTATAGTCAGTCCGTGTATATTACAATCGTATATTTCGCGCTTTACAGCTTGTCGCTACGTCTCAACGTATATTGACGATCATCTTTATGTCTAAGCTCGCATCAAAGCCATTACGACATATAACATGCTTATGTATCTTATAAAATTATAACTCTAATTATTTGATATTAGATCAGAAGATATGTACGTCGTCATGGAAAACAAGAGGTACCTTTTTCACATTTAATTCAATAGTATCTGAATAAAAAAGTAACACCCTTCCCTGATATATTCCCCAAGAAACTCGCCTTGGATCTCATCTCGACGACGTACGATTGTCTGTTGACATTGCGCTCAGTTTGAAAGAAAAGAAAAAAAGAACAGATATACGTTATCGAAGATAAAGGGGGAAATTATCGTTTTTCCACCTTTAAGTTCACTAGTGAAAATTAAATTACATCATCTATGTAACTTATCCCTGTGTATGTTATCCTATCCCTATCCTATGTTTAAAATTACAATATCCCATACAAGTTATAAAAAGAAAGAATAAACAAGTACTTACACACTACCGATTTGGCTTACGATTAATATTTAATATATAATTAAAGACTACGCAAAGAAAACAAAAAGAAAAAAAAAGGACTATTCATATTGCATCAGCGTAACTTAGTGTCTTTTCACCACTGATCACTTTGATTTTGAACGAATATATAAATCGTCGTTTAGCGTTAGAAACGCATTGCCCGATCTCAAAAACTATTGTAGTTATTGCCGCCCAACTGCGAGTTGAAACCTCTGTTGTTTGGCGAGTATGCTGGCCTGAAGTTGTTGGTACCTAAGCCTGCGTACAAAGAAACCTATATATGCATGTATACATAAACATGTTAAATAAATGTGCGATGTTGTATCAATATGACGTGATAAATGCGAATGGTTGAACAATTTTCTGCGATTAGCGTAATTTAGGTGTATTAAATCAGAGTTGTTTCGGAATATTTTAATACAAGGAAAATTATATACGAACCATTTACAATCATAAGAGATTATTCCAACATTTAATATATTTTCAAATTAATTTAGAGAATTACACGTTTTATCTTCCGTTATGCGTTTTCAGTTTTCGATATGATCCAGCAATGTTACCTCCACAGAAATTGCCGATACCGCTTAGTGACATGCTACTCGACCCGCCGGTTGAGTTCATAAACAGTTCGATATATCTGTGCGACATGTGGCTTTTATCCTGCAACAAGACGAACAAGTTAAAATCAAATTATCTTACGCTGTATACGAATTACCGTACGATACACGGTCTTTTCATGGGTGGAAATCGTTCCACATAAATGGTTTTTAAACTAAAAGTTGACTTTTAAAAAATAATTAAACAGGAGACACAAACCTTGCACATTGCTTTTAGAGCTTCTTCGTGAGTCGCGAATTCCACGTCAGCTTCTCCCGATGGACGACCGCCATTCTCAAGAATAATGCGGACGTTCACCGGCTCGATTGGTCTGAAGAACTGTAAAATAAAAATGTTGCAGAGATAAAAATTGGAAAAGGGTCTTTCAAAAATGGAGTTTTTATCGTTTGGTTATAAGAATTACATCAGCTATGTCTTGTTCCGTCGCCTTGAACGGCAGTCCTCGCATATGGATACTATACACGCCGGAGTTACCGCCCCAAGAGTCATTGTTGCCGCCTCTGTAATTGCCGCCCTTCATATCCATGCTGCCGCGCATTCCCATATTGCCGCCGCGAGATCCGTAGTTGTTCCCGCTTCCTCCCCATGGGCCGTTATCGAAGTCTAAAGTAGATTACAAAGTTTACGATAAAACCGGAAACAGATTACGAGATTTGAAATGAAGTAAATGGTAGACATGTAAATACATACGTAATGAATTAGTACGTGAATTGTATAATAAGTCTCTATTACGGTATTCTCCTGCACGAGAGTCTTCGTACTTCGATAGATGAAAGGAATCACCTCTATTTCTGGATCCTCGACCATTGTTGCTAAAGCGATTCATCCCACCGAAGCGATCACCTCGAGTGTACGG
>NW_020220590.1:380095-391010 GCF_003070985.1 Temnothorax curvispinosus | reverse complement strand
GATTTAACGATACGGACTTAATTCGAGAGATCAACAAATGGTGAGAGACGAGAAAAAAACAAAAACAGTGATACACGGAGACTCTATATAGAAATGGAAAAGGTGGAAAGAGGAGCCATTCCTGCAGTAGCCAGAGATTAATTATTTACGACGTTTACACATTAGAAAGAAAAAATAAATAAATAAAAGAGGAAACTTGTGAATTGTCAGTTTGGCATTGAAGTTGAGTTTACAAATGTGACAGAACAACTGTGTTTATACTAAACCTCCGCATTCTTTTATTAAACCTGCGAAGAGAGACCCTCCCACGACGAAATCGCTTCCCGACGTACCCACGCCACATGTACCCCACACAAGCCCATGCGACGCCGACGATCTTCGGGCAAGCCACGCTCACAATTGCACCTTTTTTGCAGGTGAACATTTCTATTGACATGAAAATCGTGGAAACTCGTAGATTATCGATTGATCACGCGCTAACATAAAAAAATTTCCTAATGTAATAAAGTAAATAGTTTGATCTCGAAGTTTAACGTTCATCTGCAAAAAAATGCAATTATGCGCGTAGCATAGACGTGCCGTATTGGATCGATGATTACTATCTCTTTTTCTCTCTCTCTCTCTTTCTGTCTGTAGTGCCCACCGAGCTTTGGATTGCCCTACCCACCTCCCATGGGATTTGGTGATGATGGTAAGGGGCTATCTCCCGCCCCCCGGCACCCACCCACGGATATAAGTAGTGCCACAGGTCCACAGTACTTTCGCTTACGTACGATTATCTGGTTGTAATTGTGTTTTGAGAGAGGCAGTTTCTTTATATCAGATAAGAAAAAAGTTCTCAAGAGGCGATCCTCTTTCACAACCAAAAAGGAAAAAAAAAGTTCATTTGTTTGTCATAAAGTCTGCAATTCATCGAGGAACCATCTCGACACGGTGAGGGTCAGGAGTTTCTCAAACTAGTTTACGTCGTGAACTCTTAAAACGTGCGAACACACACATGTATATATATACATATATATATGTATATATATACGCTGAGTAGCTCAATAACGATACAAATGTAACGGTTTCTCCATTTTTATATTCGCGAGAAAAATCTCCTCTTCAAGGAATGATAAAGAAGCTGCATCCGTATCGTAGAATTCGTTCCCACTATTTACTAAACGAAATGTATATACCTACATGTACTACGATCAATAATATAAATGATATGGAAAAGTCATAAGAGTATACCCGAACCCAGCTATACCGTCTCAGTGCCCCACCTGTGGCCTATCTTTTCCTTGTGTTTCTGCAGAGCGCGCTCCGCAACATCTTTGTTAACAAATTGAACGTAAGCCTCCCCAGTACTGCGGCCCGTGTAGTCTGTCGGTAGTGAAATCCCGTTCGGCAAAATCTCCAACCCTGACCCACACATAATCAAACATCGATATTGTAACTTATAGGAAAACCCATTAGGAAAAAGAAGTTATGGTCAAGCTTATTAAAAACCCTTACAAAAAAAAGCAAGATTCTTTTCTTTAAACTCTAATATCGCGCATACAAGTGCGCATTTTATTTTTCTTTCTTCCTTCTTTCTCTTCGTGATTCTCCTTATATGAATTAGGATATTAAAATTGCCACGCCGAAAACCAAAGTTAAGAATTAAGCTTGATCACCGAGTCGCGCAGTGAAAATACTTTTGTCTCGTTTGTACAAATCATAAAATCATAAATCAACGGCGCGCTCGTATGGCACAACTCAGATCTTAGCGGGATCTTAAATCTTAACTGAGGCTAATCGTCGATATCAGGATACAGAGACGTCGCTTTAGATGGTATTTAATTTCTGCTACTCTCGTTATCTTGTTACTTTTAGTAGCCAATTTTAGAATAAGCACGTAACATTAGGGAGCAATTGTTGCAGCTTGCTGGGATTTGCTAATGTGAGATAGTAATTTTAGTCTGCTATAAAGCCATCGAAAGTATTCCGTCGCTGCGTTCCTGAGATAATTGTCAAATTTCGTCTATTTACTTTCGTCTTATGAAAAGGGGAGTATAAAAATAGAAAGAAAGTTACGTATTTAAAAAAGATGAACAGGTGTCTGCTTTCCAAGGATTAAATAAAATCTCAATGACACTTGGGTATCAATTAAAAAGCATTGATACTGAATACTTTGATTGTCGCGTGTCAAGTACCTGAGAAGAATTGCGCAATTTCCTCTTTCGAACAACCAAAAGGTAGGCCGCGCAATCTCACGCAACCGTCGTCCATCGCGTTCTCCAAATTAAGACCGCTCCTCTTCACGACCCATTCCATCTCGCCGCGTTTTGCTTTAAAAACTATAAAACAGTAACGATACATGAATTATTACAAAAGATTTAGTGACACAGATAATACAATGTATATCGTAACAAGAGAAAAAAAGATAACTTTCTTATTTATCACAATATACTTATTTAACATCTAAGTTCATTTAATATACTTCTACAAATATATCTCTACAGATATATTCGTAGATTAAAAATATAAAAATAAGAAACTTGGTATCTCAGTATCTCAGGAACATTCATAAACAGATAAACAAGTCATAAAGAACCATAAAAGAAATTCTAAATACGTTAAGAGAATTAATTTAAAATATAAATAAATCAACCTTCAATATAGCGATGGCCCATATGATCCCTATCTCTTTTGCATGCCTTCTCGATATCTTCCGGAGTATCCATTTCCACGTAGGCTTCCCCACTGGGGCGCCCCTCACGAGACGTAGTCATATGAACTCCATTCTTGCCATTCGAGATTGAACAGTCGCCGAAGAACTTCATGATCTCGTCCACGGTGGTGGACCACGGCAGCCCGCGCACCTTAACAACGTATCCTTCCTCCTCGTGATCCCCACTGCCGCTCGACATGGTTCTAATCTAATATGATCTCGCTCCGAACAATGCCTGTAAATACAAAGATGAGATAGTTCGCTTGGTTTAACACAACGACGTTAATTGTGCAACAGAGACAAGACTCGAGCATATCGAGTTATCGAGTACCAGCAATTTCGCGGCGGTCGAGCTTCCGAAACATCAAGATATAACGTAATAAGGTTTACGTCGACATTTTGGAAGCTGCGCCCGTGCAAGAAACATACACCGATCGTAAACAAAAATAATAAAAAGGAAGAAAAAGACGAAAACTGGGATACCGCGAGGATTTCCCGGATTTCCGTTGACTTCGAATCGCTTTCGGATACTGAGTATCGATAGGGAGAAACGAGACAAGGTTAAACGAGAAAATATTGACAGAGGAACGAGACAAGGTTCGGTCGTCCGGTCAGCCGGACTCGACTGCGCTCGCACATTCGCTTTTAACTCAAAAGCAAAATCACGTAGGAGAATTAACGAGGTGGAGAATCTAAAATCACATTGCGCGTAGACGCAGGAAACAAATACGTAGTGAATCTACGGTGTCTCGCGGGGAAAACTACCTGGATGGGGAAACGCCGTTTGCGAGAAACGCGATCGAAGACGGATTCGCGATGCCGGAATCCAACTTTGCTCAACTTACCGCCGCGAAGGCGTCGAAACACCGTCCTCGTAGAACCAAGGTCGATTGTAGCGATCAATTAGAAAAACGGAACACCCACAGCCCGCAGTATTGTCCTCGGAATCGGTTTCTACGACGAACCGAGGACCAACACCACCGATGAACCGAAGAATTCGTGAACGCAAAATGGCGCGTGATGGCGGCGCGTTTGATGATTTCGATATATGAGCAACGCAAGCCGCGTTTCCATAAAGACTGCTGCGCGCGCCCTCTTCGGAAGCGCGAAGACGGAGCAGCATTGGGCGCGTTCAGCAGACCAAGCCGCTCATAGCAGTCGAACGTAATTGGCTCTTACTTTTAGAACCAACCAATCAACGCAGAGTGTTGATAAGACGAACTCAACAGTTGTATCTGCTGAACGCGGCCATTGGGACGCGTTCAGCAGACGCCGCGCAGTAGCAGTCGAACGTGATTGGCTCTTACTTTTAGAACCAACCAATCAACGCAGAGTGTTGATAAGACGAACTCAACAATTAATTGTCTGCTGAACGCGGCTATTAGTGAATTTAAAGTCATATAATATGAAAGAAGATTAAATAAATCTTTCATTGGAAGGAGATATTCGTATTATCTTCTCTCTTATTCTTATTCTTATATATTCTCCTTATATATCCTTTCTCTCTGATGTATTATGGCTACGGTCAACGTGACGCTACAAATTCTTTGAAACGTTCTTTTCTTCTTCTCTTTTCTTCATTGGAAGAAAGAGAAGAAGAACGCTTCAAAGCATTTGTAGCGTCACGTTGACCGTATAGCCTATGTAAGAAACCATTTGATCATGCATATATGGCCGCGGTCCATTTGACGCTATACAAATGCTTCGAAACGTTCTTCTTCTCCTTCTTTCTTCATTGAAAGAAAGAAGAAAAAGAATGCTTCGGAGCATTTGTAGCGCAAGTGGACCGCAGCCTATCTCTGTATTTTTAATGTGCTGTCAGCTATTGTAATGCAGTTTATCCGCATATAATTTTAATTTACATCTATCTACATTTATGATCTACCTATATAAATCTATGATTTATTTATATAAATCTACAGTCTATTTATATAAATCGACGGTTTATCTAATATAAATCTACGATCTATTTATATAAATCTATAATTATATGATCTATCCGTATTATAGTTTGGTGAATTTCTAACGTGCGACGTGCGACTCGCCGTTGTAGTAGTCAATGGATTTTCTGCCACGTCGCCGTGACTCTTGCCGGATCGGTGCTCCCGCACCGTCTCGCAGGCTGAAGGAGAAACAGAGAAGGAGAGAAGGAGCGCGAGAGAAACCGGACGACTTATTAGCGGAGTAGTGGACGGACGACGACGCAGCGGGCGGTCTGGGTTGCGCGACGGCGACTCGGTCTTTCCCGGCACGCACAGCAACGTTTACGGGATAGGGAAGAGCGGGTAGAACCGCGAGGAGGCGATCGCGCGCGCGAGTGCGGCGGCCGGCCGACTGACACGTTCTCGTCGTCGTGATAATCCCACGGTCCGTCGTCTCGTTACACGCGTCCAGTAAGTCCAGTTGAGCGAGGACGCAGGCAGCGGACAACGCGACCGAGCGGAACGGGCGAGAGCGGGCCCAACGAGCGGAGCGACCCAGCTATATACAGCTACGACGAGCCGTCACGATGAGTTTCCTATTGTGAGTTGCTCCTCTCTTCGCCCGCGCGACTTTCTCCACCTCCGTCCAGTCGAGTCGAATTGAATCGCCGCCCTCGTCCGATCGATACATCCTTGCAGGAAGTACGAGGACGCGACGAGGCCGACGAGGTCCCTCCCTTGTCCGTCTCCTCCGGTGACAGCTGACGACTTGTTTTTTTTTTTCTTTTAGGATCCGCGAATCTTTGTTTTTCGTTCCACTCCGGGACGTTCTCCTTTCTTCTTTCTCTTTCTTTCTTTTTTTCTGTATCTAATCTAAAAATCGAATTTATCGGTTCTCCACGACGACGAACTCGACGAGGGTGAGTCGATGCCGTCCGCCGGTGGATCGATCGAGGGTAAAAATAGCACGCCTATCGCGCGCGCGGGCGGCTCTTCCCTTTGCGCGTCTTCCCGCGGGACCCACCATGTTCCACGACCGTGGTCAGGATTATCGCTCGACGCGGCGCGTAATCTATGAATCATCGGTCTCGGTGGCCGCGCCTTGTGGTCTCCTCGTCGTCATCGAGAGTCCCCGCTCGACGCCGACGCTCTCGATGTCCGCTTTGACATCCGCGATAAATAACGGGCAGCCGCCGCTTTCTGCGTGCGCGCGATCACGATCAGCTGAGCGTCACAACTCGCGGCCAAGCGCGATTTCTCTCTTCTTCGTCTTCTTCTTTTTTTTTCCTTCCAGCTGCGCCGTCCTTCACGTTTTTCGCGTCTGCAACGAAAAGTATATTTAGGCTTTTCCGTGGGGAGAAGAGAGGCGATCGAGGAGAGAAAGCGTAAAGAGACGTAGCTAAACGGAGAAAGAGAAAGGGAGATGATGTTTGCTCTTTTGCTCACTTGCTTCTTGTTGCTCATTACGCAGCAAGTGTAGGCGTGTTTTTGGAGGAGAAAGAAGAGAGGGTTGAATTTTTGCTGAATGTAGGAGAATATCATATTCAATAGAAAGTTTAATACAAAATCACTTTTATGCATTTCTGCGTGTGAGAAAACGAATATACATATATATTTTAGACTTTTAGACTTTGTTTAAATATTTCAGGGAGTGTAGAAGGGCATAGTTAAACGGAGAATTTATTTTTTGTTTGTTTGTTGAAGAAATGCAATTTCTGGTAAATTAGAAGATAAAATTATTGAAATAAAAATTTTGGTAAATAAAGTAATAGGAGTAAACTTGGAATCACGTATTATACACATCTCTAATTTTTAATTAAATTTCTTGATACTTGCCATTTTTAATCTTATCAATAACAGGAATATAAGTCGGCAGTTAATCGAGTTATCTGTAGCGATAAACGACCTACATTTATACGATATCTTTTTGTCTTGTTTCATACTTCAGATTCCGAAGTAAAGATACATAATTAATTATAGTATCATATAGTAAATATCGATCTACAGTATTAGAGAAATAACTTCAAATCTCCTAGTAGCAAATAGAAATCACAAATAATGCTCTTCTGATATTTGTCCTTTTATCTTTTCTCTCTCAGTGGGAGCAGGTCTTCGAAGACCTTTAAACCAAAGAAAAATATCCCGGAGGGCACTCATCAGTACGACCTGATGAAACATGCCGCTGCTACGCTAGGCTCTGGTAATTTGCGACTGGCCGTTATGCTTCCCGAAGGAGAGGATCTGAACGAGTGGGTCGCCGTTAACAGTAAGTCGAAACGCCCGTTTTCCGTTCTCATTGTGTACCACGCATCGACCAGATCTAAACGTCATTCTGTCTCTTCTCCCTAGCCGTTGATTTTTTCAATCAAATCAACATGCTGTACGGCACCATCACAGAATTCTGCACGGAGGAGAGTTGTCCCATAATGTCGGCCGGACCGAAGTACGAATATCACTGGGCCGACGGCCACACAGTGAAAAAGCCTATCAAATGCTCGGCACCCAAATACATAGACTACTTAATGACCTGGGTGCAAGATCAATTGGACGACGAGACTCTATTTCCATCCAAAATCGGTAATTGTATTATTTTCTTTACGCTTTCTCTCTCTCTCGCCAATTATCCCCGAGCCGAAAACTAATTCTCGATTATTCTCTTTGCAGGAGTTCCTTTCCCTAAAAATTTCTTGTCTATCGCGAAGACTATCCTGAAGCGGTTATTCAGAGTGTACGCTCACATCTACCATCAACACTTTAGCGAAGTCGTGCAGCTCGGCGAGGAGGCGCACTTAAACACGTCGTTCAAGCATTTCATATTCTTCGTTCAGGTATATAATCATAGTCTCATTTAAAAAAGATTAAGAGGATAAATCGATAACAAGAGTAATGATAACATTTTTTCAGGTGATATGATAATGCATATAGCTGTAATACCTTATTATTTGAGTTTATTTCTGATATCTAATGTTTATTTCTGCTATCTAACGCTACTGATCTCGCATTATAGGAATTTAATTTGATCGAGAGAAGAGAATTGGCGCCTCTGCAGGAGCTAATAGAGAAACTGACGGCGAAAGACGCGCGATGAGTCCGTCTACCATCTACGAGCCACTCGTCCTCTCGAAACTTTTCCAAAGAATCTCTCAACCACGCTGTCTTCGCTAACCCACACATACAATTGCATTATTTAAACTGATCTATTAATCGCTAACCCCACGATCTGCCTCCGTCTCGAAGAATTGGCGGCGAAAACACGCTGCCGTTCCGGAAACAAGTGACTGATAACACCAGCAAATGCCTAGGGTGTTCGCTCTAAAGCCTCATTCTTCTCCGACGGCGAATGGATGTATTCTGTATACTCACCGCATACATATACACATACACAACACAAACAAAAAGAGAGAGATAGAAAACTACTATCGAGTGGATAAGGATAACGAGACGATAGTTCTAAGACGGCGCGTTCGACTTTGTGACTCGATCTTTTCTCCGAACGTTCCCCAAACACGTTTCAATCGTAATTTATTGCGTTTTATCAATTGCACACCGCTGATACGCGAAGGAGAGACAGCCGGCAGCGCGATTTTCAGTACAAAGTGTCGGCGCATCTCGAGAAGAGGGTGTTTCGAAAATGCTAAATAGACGCGTCTCTTTTTCGCAAGCGAACAAGACCACTCGTAATGCTCGCGGGTTCTGCAATTTTGTTATTATTATCCGCCGCTCTATTATCGGATGTAAAAATACTGTCGCTATTATGTGAATGTAGAAATTACTGATCGTTTCGTACGGCTATGTACGAATGCAACGGCATATCGTGAACTTCGTACGGTTACTTTTACGTTTAGGGATAGTTTTGTAAACGATTATTTCCTATCATTTCTACGGGTTAGCATCCCGTATCGTATTTTTTTTTTTTTTTTTTTTTTTTTTTTTTTTATCGAAAAACTGCACATTGTTGGTAATAACATATTATATATATAGTGCCGTTAAAAAAAAGGAAAGAAAAGTTAGCGCGCGCAACACGCTATCGCATTACTACTGTAACGACTACCTTAAGAGATATCGTCCTGTTAAGCGCTTATAGACTTATTTATACGACTAGGGTTTTTGTACGCGTTTTGTCCCCGTAGAAAGTGATATTTCCCGCTTCAGACGCTTTTCAAATGCCGGTAGTCAGGCGGTCTACGTCGTCTTACTGCAATTCCCCGTATAATTCTCAACAATTTTCCGTTTCCGATTTCTAGAAATTACCGTCACGACAACGTTATCGGCAAAAAAAAAAGATATTACGGTGTTTCCGCAAACGCCAATTGATGTAACACAATATCTTACTAGCTCTTATTTATCTTCGTCTACGTCACCGTCTAATTGATTTTATGCTGCATTAATGAACAAAGGATTTCTATCGAGCCAACACTCTAATCGTCCACAAAAGCTCCAATCCGCAACGTCCGACTTCGAGTGCTTTTTTTAGTCGGTACTTAAAGAGAATAATTGTACAACTCTCGGGCTAACTGCGCGTCGCGAATTGCACAAGTAACATAATAATTGGTCGCCGACTATTATTACCACTTAAATAAGATAACTCGATTCGTCACGAACGTGTATCAACGTAATTTCGTCGTTTCTTTCGGCAAGCTGCGCGTATACGATAACGATAAATCTTTAGGAAAACTCCGAAGTGCTGAGAAAAAGTCATAAAAATGGAAACATATTTTTTTCATTGCAGTAGACGTTAAGAGTTCGATCGCGTGAACCTTGTATATGTATACGTATATACATATTGCATATATATATATATATATATATATATATATATATATATATATATATTGACGTATTTTATTATAACGACACAAAATAGTGATTAATGACAGCGAAGTAAGGTGATAGCGCCGAGGGACGAAGGCGGCGCGTATAGACGCTGAACATGTAGACGTAAATGATAATGATAGTAATGGTAATATTATATTCGGTACTTAAGGAAAGGCGATAAGAAGCGGAGAGAGCGAGAGCAAAAAATACTCGCCTGCGTTCTTCGGAGACGGTAACAATAGTCCGTCGCGATGGACGATAGTCGCCTACTAGAAGACTACTTCATTCATTCTCGATAACCGGTTACAAATGACTATTTTTTGGTCTTGTACGAATATATCAGCGATGTCTCGACGCTAATCCGCAACTGCTATCCATTCGTGATGTTTATAGACGCTTACCTTAGCGATGATCTCCCCCGATCAGAAAAAAAACGCGTTTTTTCTCACTTTCCTCTTGAGCGACTTTCCGCGGCGCGAGTGCCTCAAACGCGACTGTCCGACACGGTCGTGCAAATTATCTGCGAACAACACGTTTCGAAATTATCGTAAAATAAATATTACACACGGAAGAATAGCGAAAGATCGAAAAAAAAAACTCGACGCCGGAAGAGCCGAACTGACGAGGGATATATTTCTCGAGTATTCACAAATTCTGTAACTTTTATAGATCTCTATTAAATTATAAATAAAGTAAGTTTTCGAGGACATTTTCAAGCTCTTAGCTGAACGTCTCGAGAAAGAAAGACGGCTGTCTGCAAGATTGTTCCGAATCTTCGGCTCTTTTAGCGTCAAAATTACGCGCACTAAGTAATCGTAATCTGCTAAGATTAGAAAGAATGAAAATTAACGCAAGGTTTGTAGAAACTGATTTGACGTTGATAATCTGATCAGTCGAGTTGTGAACACGAAGCGATAACTCGATCGCGTAAAGGGACCATTTTTACGCTAGAAATCCTCTTGAGATCATTTCTTTACGCGTCGGGGAAGACGATCGTGTTGAGATGAGGTTGTATTCTTTTCGTTCGGAACGGCCTTTCGCGGGGAGTTCTCAACGACCAACTGTCCGCTCGTCTGATAGTAACGCTAGTGATATATGTGCAATGTAAATAATATTTTTCATGATTAAACGGGAAAACCCTCGCGTCCTAATCACGGCGCATGGGCCGCGTCTAAAATGTTTATAGTCCTGAATATAATCTTGTAATCTTTCTGTAATAAATATCGTTCCGATTGTATCCGCTTACTTTTTTCTTCTTATCATAAATAGTATGAATTACAGATATCTGAACTTGTTACGAAAAATTAATTAATTCCTTTTTATAATTATTTATCAAATTATTTTTCGACCAAATTATTTTTCAATTGCTAGAGATTTATATAACGCTTGATAAAAGATGCTTAATTTATTTATAACTCCCGTTTAGTCTTTTTATTATCACCTCAAGAATTATTTTCTTTCTTTTTTTCTTGTATATGCAAAG
>NW_020220590.1:327027-380085 GCF_003070985.1 Temnothorax curvispinosus | reverse complement strand
CTGCAAAGTGATCCTTTCTGAGATATTCAGTTGTTTATTCTGCGAATTTTTAGATATAGAAATTGTTGATATTTTAAGCTCTGAGATATATTTACCATATGACATATCGTACAAATAACTTGACTTATAAAATAAAAAATTAAAAACGTTTAATTTACGGATCTCTCTCTCTATGATTACCTAAGACTTGTTTATTTTTGTAGATTCTATTAGCCGGTTCAGTTTCTCCCAGTAATTTCAAAATACTCTGTATAAATCCATTTTCTTAATAAAACATGATTTTACTTGCAAAAATCGGAAAAAGTATTTAGATAAAAAAATTATTAAAATGTTATCACATCCATACTTTCTCTTTCTCAATGATTTTTCGAGCGTTCTGAATTCGTGTGCCACTTTTCATTTCATACAGATTTCTCTTCTCCAAATATTACGGTATCTTGATTGTCGAGTCGACCAACGGCCAAAACACATACTATATACATATACGTTCGCAGAAAGCAAAGTCCACTATTGTTACATATGTTTTCGAGATATCAGTTATTTGAATCACATTGATTAATATTCAATAACAAGATATTAGGATCAGGTCCATCTACATATCGATTACTTTTTTCGACTATAATTATTAAATTTATTCAACTTCGAGGAAAAGACTTTGACGTAAATAGTCAAATATATAAAGTCCTCTAATCAGGCATAAGTGAATGGACCACAGGAGCTTCAACAGTGAGTACTAAGAAAAAAAGTCACGGATAACAAAAATACAGAGTATTTGTAGGAAACGCGCGTCATCGAGAATGATGGAACGTACTTCGGCATTCGTCCCACTTTTTTAAGTTCGCTTGATGCCGGTTGCTTCCTTTCGTGCGTATCGATGCGAATCAGTCGTGAACGATCGTGGCCTGCAACGGATGCTACTGGATTAGTCGCCTCGAATTCTGTGTATCTTATCAAGATTGTCTCCTACAGTACGTAATGATCCGACACGCTTTCCTGCAAATTCGTAAAAATTAATATTAGATAATTAGAATTTATCTCAATTTTCTTATTTATAGTTACTAATGTACAAACGTTATTTTATGTGTAAATTTTTATATTTTGCATAGATTCAGAGAAAATATAAAAGTTGCAGATGTGTTCTATCATACCAATGCGTATAATATAAAATTATAATATTTTAATTTTATTTCAAATTTAAATTAACTCCCTTAAAGTTTTTAAATAAAAAGATCGTGGCGCTAAATCCTTCAATTGCAACAACCAGATTAACAATTTGCTCTATCTCTTTTCTAGATTATAATTTTAAGATGCACGATGATATTAGCATATTATATTTATAAGAAGTGTAATATATTATTAATATGAGAATTGAGTTTAATCAAGATTAAACAATTCTAATCAGTTTTGACACATGTGTTTTAACGCAGTTTGATATCAAATCATCATATAGCATATGATTTACATCTTGAATGCGGTTCTTTTGCAATGAACTTGATCAGAATCTACTTGTTTTGTAATTGATACTTCGTAAATAAGATAATAGTAATTAGGATAAGCAAATATTTATTTGATACATGTTACACAATACGATATTAATAATAATTATGTAATTTTAATCAATTCAAATAAAAGTACTTTCTTTCCAATAAAAGTAATTTCTCATCATTACTTTTCGTGCATGAAAAAAATGTATATAATAAATTTATATAATAAAGCAAAATATAACTCATTTCAAATTTAAATCCCTAAAAAACTTTTTTAAAGAAGAAAACTTAAATATAATTTGCAAGAAACAAATTATATAAAACGTGAATTTTTTAATATAACGTTCATGTGAAATAATAACTCCCGAAACTTGAGTCGATTTGCAAACTCAACGACAATTCCCACATTTGAGTGTTATACAGTTAAATTAATTTTCTTTTACACACACGCGCGCATAACTTATTGTCATAACTACCCAGTGAGAAATGACCCGTCGAATTGACGTCTATAGTCTATAGACGTCTATAGACGTCGATTTGACGGGTCATTCCTCACTGGGTATTCTATCAATACTAGCATGTATGTAGGTAAACTCACGAAGTTCTATTACATAATTTCTAACAAATCGCCGCGTAGAACTAAATTCTTTTTGTCAGCAACAATCTTTTTCTCGTTTATAATAAATAGCGATAAAATGCTTGATTTAGATCCAAATTAATTTTTATTGACGAATTAATTTCCATTAGCAACAAATCTCTACTATTGTATCTTGTTCAATAATATAACATTGGATATTTTCGGAAATAATATTCATAATCAATTAAAAAAGGAGTTAGCCAAAAATCTACGTCATGTTTGAGATAACCCGTTTGAGACAACCGGTATACGTCGTCTTATTGCGTATGAATGTTGGTGCGAAGAAAGGAGGTAGGGTGGGTCTTTTAAAATTCTCGTCTCGCACTTCGTTGCTGTTTTCAATGGCGAACCGTGCGCGGGATACGACCTAAAACCTCGAGGAAGTGTCCACAAAGTATTGCGTCAGACATCTGTGTGAAATTAACATAAACGACAATGACTAACATTCTTCATAAAATTAAAATCGTAAAATCGGCTCTGTGTAATGAACAGTTTCCCTCAGTGACGATATTTCGCGATATTTCACATTGACGTTAAATTAAGCAATGTATTTCACATGTACTTCCATTGCCTACGCTTCCAGTAAAGTTCTGTGAACAAATGACGAGACGTATGTATTTTTACGGCGATATTCTGTATATAGCGATCGTTCCCGATCGGAAAAGTTGATTTAGAGGTATTTGCCTTTTATATCAAAATCGTGTCAGTTAGATATATTGTACTCATTAAAATATTGTGACAACATTTTGAATATCTCGATCTTATTTTTTTTCGGTTAATTATCGAGAAAGTTTCCTTAAAAAAGAAAATTCTTCTGTTGATGGCAACTTCGAAAACTTCGAGTTAAATTAAACATAATGCTTTCGTAATTTCAGTTTTTGCATCACGTGTCTCCTGTAACTAATGTAAGCGTACTGTCAATGGGATTGATGGATTAATTAAAAACAATCAACCGTAATAAATCGCAATAACGTAATACAACGCGTTATGGAGTTTCCATTGTCATCATTAAACATCTTCTACAGTGATCTCCGTTTGGTCAATTCAGTGAGTTTAAATTAATAATATAAGATGATATACGATAACAATATTTAATGAAAGTTATAACTTTCAATCTTTATCTAGAACAATCGAAATCTTTAAGCTGTATGGATTGCATATCAACGTGACTAATCTCAAAACTGCGAAACTGACCCTCTCAACTTGTAGAGAAAAACGTGATAAGCGTTATCAGCATTATGGTAAAACTCTACATATATTCACTTCAGATTCCATTTCTTAAAGATATGCTTAAGAAATTGTTAGAACACATATCATTTCATACCGAAGGTCCAAGCGATAATAGTGAGAACAATAGTGAAGTACGGCTTATTTCTTCTCCGTTGTTTGCTCGGCCCATTCTTCAAACTGCGAGGTTTGAGGAAGAGACGGCGATGCCCGCCGATCGAGGATCGAATTTTGCTGCTGTCGGCGACTGAAATTGCGCGGAAAATCCGCAAAAAAGAGGTAAATTTACGTCATTCTGTTGAAACGATTTTTAGGCAATATTATTGCCAAATCAATGTAGGATACGCACTTGAAATAATATTAAGTCGAATCAAACGAAAGTTATTCAATGTTATATCCTCTCAATTATCGGCAGATCAGTTCCGAGAAAGTGATTATCGCATACGTGAAGCGATGCAAGGAGGTGAATCCATCGATCAACGCTATCGTAGAAGATCGTTTCGATGTGGCGATTCAAGAGGCACGTGAAATTGACAAATTTCTGCAGTCAACAACTATAGACGAGGCGAAAATCGCGAGCGAGAGACCGCTGCTCGGGCTACCTGTGACGATTAAAGAAAGTATCGCTGTTCAAGGTAAGTCACATTCTGAATATGGAGAGGTAAAAACCAGAGTGGTATAAGTCAAATTTTTTTAAATATTTTCTCGTGTGCATAGATGCAATTTATATATTGTACAGATTGCATCTATGCACACGAAAAAATATTTTAAAAAATTTGACTTACACCACTCTAATTTTTACCCCTCCATATATATTTACTCATTTTAGTTAAATTTAATATGTATAGCTAAGGAAGGTTGAACGGCCAAAATTCGAGCAAAGAAATTTTAGATGTTAATTTAAAATTAAAATTTAATAAACATGTATATATAACATTTACGTTTCGACCTACTTGGTCTTCTTCATAACGTTCTAACGCGCTTGTCCAACGACAAAAATTGTTATAACTCTTTTATTGTATGCGATTTTTTTTATTTGACCAACAGCCATTGTCTCTCTCAATCTTTTATATCTATTTTGCGTAATTTATTAATGTAATTTTATCGATTAGAACGTTCTGAAAAATACCGTCGAAACGTAAATGTTATGTTTATTAAATTTCAATTTTACTAACATCTAAAATTTCTTTGCTCGAATTTTTAACCTTTCTTAGCTTTGCTATTATCGAGCGTATGTATCTTGTTTTTATTGTTAATATGTATACTCTTACATAACATTTTAACTTGGGAAACATTAACTTATACAACAAAATTTTAAATGGTAAATAGCAAGGGCATGGAATTCATCAGGCATTTCATGCCTGATATTCGCGTGATTAAAACTATAGTCCATATTTACGTTAATCACTTGCGCAACTTCTCGAATATATGTTCAATAGAATTGTCGGAAACACGCATTATTAGAATCTTTTTTTAAAGAGAAATAATTAATGTTTATCACATTTAAGATACATTTATATTTAAATATAATGCATATTCAAATGTAGGAGAAGTTTTTTAAATATCAACTTGTTATTAAAACCGCATAAGGTATCAAGGTCACTAGGTTTTTGATGTTTTCCTTGCATATTAATATCTTCTCATCTTTTTCTCTCTTTAAGTCACTTTAGACAACTCATCGTTTGCACATACTACTATGTAGTAATTCGCACGGTTTAACGAAATTATTTTCCCACCAATAAACTCATGACAGAAGTGTTATAACTCGCTGAGAATTTTTCTTAGAAGTAGTATGTTAGCGCAATAGACATCGATTTACCATTTCATATACTGAGTACTATGTATGTTCAAATAAGTGGTATATTGGCATATTTAAATCAACATAAAATCGCAAGTAATCGCAGAGATCTCTGGACTCAAGATCATATAGTCAGGCATTCTGTAAATATTATTTGAAAATACACGCATGCCATGGCAAACTGCGAATTAATTTTAATTCAAACTGCTTATACTTACTGAATGTCGAAAATTTTATCGAACAAAAATCGATGTAAAATTTTCCAAGGGATAATACGCTATTCACTTTCCGTCTCGAAGACATCGTACTCTGTATAATTTCTGCAAGTACATAACAAAAATATATTATCTGGATGCAATATATGTAGAATAATTTTATAGCGTATATAGCTTATGGCATATAAGTAATACACAATTAAAATAAAAATTTATCTATATTTAGGGATGAGTCATACCGTGGCGATGAAAGATACTCCCTCGAGGGCGACAAAAGACGCCGATGTTGTAGCGAGGATCCGCGAGGCTGGTGGAATTCCTCTTCTCGTCAGCAACACTCCGGAATTGTGCATGTGGTGGCACACCTCCAACAAAATAACTGGCACCACTAGGAATCCTTACGATACACGGAGGACTGCGGGTGGCTCTTCCGGTGGCGAGGTTTGTATATTGTCTTTTTTTACGTAGACGCCAGAGTTCCTTTTTCTCCTAAAACCCATAGAAATTAAAGATTCTTATTAAAATAATACATAATGGAATTTTATAAAAAATAGAAATTGTTGTATTTAATCAGGCTGCTCTTGTCGGTTCTGGCGCCTCGATCTTGAGCTTGGTTTCGGATATTGGTGGATCGGCCAGGCTGCCGGCAATGTTTTGCGGCGTTTTTGGCCATAAACCCACACCAAGTAAGTTTCATCGGACAATCAATAAAAAAAAAGAGAACAATGAAATAACGAAAATTTTCCTCTTGTATACTTGTTTATAAAACTGTAGAAACTAATAAACAACAGGTAGAACAATTTTATATATTTTCTCCCTTAGACTGGATATCAGTAGAAGGTCACAAACCTAGTGCAAATGATAAAAATTGGCCTTCATTTTTCGCGATCGGTTCAATGGTTAGATATGCCACGGATCTGCCTCTCTTGTTATCAGTAATGTCGCAATCGGATGAAGCTAGAAATACCTTTAACAAAAAGGTCAGAATTTGTTATTTTAATCATCTGCTTCATGCTAATTCTTACTCCTAGTTTCCGTGGATGCGTTGCCGTGCGAAAAATTGCGCGTCAAATGCGCGCGTTTTAAAAAAAGCACGCATGTGATTGGGGTAATTTATGGAAATGCACGTTTGACGCGCGTCATGACGCGCGGAAATGTGTCCACAATAACCAGGGGTTAATCATGCTTCTATCGGTTTCTTATAAAATTTTAATGAAATATAAGGTACTAAAAAAATGTAAAAAAATTAATATAAATGATGAATAAAATTAATATGGATAGATATATTATTTTATTATGCTTATTTAAGCAAGGTTCAATCATGTAAATCAAAGTTGCATATTCGTATAGGTATGCCTAAAGGACATAAAGTTTTTTTACATGGATGATTACGGCCCGGTCCCAAGTTCTTTGACAACTGACGTGAAAGATGCAATTTGCAAACTGATGAGGCACCTCGAAGACACTAGTCATGTCCAAGTGCAAAAAGTAAGTCAGGCGTTCAAAGGTCTTTACATTATGTAATTTACTTTTAATTTATTATAAAAGAAGATTAAATTATTACGTTCAAATACAAACACTACTTTTTTGAGCATGTAGTATTATGTAGCATGAAGCAATGATTTAATCTTCTTTCCAGTAATTAATTAAAAATGACTTATACAGTATGTAAAATATGTTTACGTACAATAATACAACATATCGTATATTACATAATTGTTAAAAAATTATGTAATGGTGATATCGGGGCACATATGAATTTAAAGCCCATGTTGTATTTAAAAATTTTAAGGAATTAAAATCAAATATTTAAAAGATAACAGTATTGATGTATTTGTAGACAAGCATAATATTTTTTATTATTTGCAGACAAATTTGGAAGATATGAAACAGTCTTTTGAATTAGGCTTGATCATTCTTTTCAAGATCAGTGATGTATATTCGATGTTTAATCGATGGGATGATCCTAAGGTACAGTTAAATAATGAGATATTTTTAAGATGTGTCGCAGTAAATGAATACACATTTCAAAATTTCTCAGAAATCGAAGAGGGTGCTCACAGAAGCACTAAAGTTTATTTTCTTCATGTCGTCGCACACTTTTCCCGCTATTTGTTATGGGATAGGCAAGAGCATTGTTGAAAGAACATCGGTCTCCAATCATAAAAAAATGATGGAGATAAGGATGCGATTGAAAAAGCAATTTGAGGTAAAGTTCTATATACATATATAGTATTTTCTGAACTTTTTGTCTGTATGATATATTAATATAGTGATTTATATTAATATTAAAACAATGTTGAATGGTATTCGATTAGGAGTTACTGGGTGATAACGGCGTTTTAATTTGCCCATCTTTTACCTCGTCGGCGCATTATCCTCACGAGTGTGCATACAACATATCCAATTACACTTACATGATAATCTTCAACGTGCTGGGATTTCCGGTTACACAGTGTCCGCTTGGTCTCGACAAAAACCAACTACCGATTGGAGTTCAAGTAAACAAAAAAATGCAAATTAGCGGACTAATAGCTTCGTTTGTAGATTGCGAGATTACGCAATCAAAACTTGACAGCTCGACAATTACGCAATCAAAACTAAGAAAATAATTAATTAACGATAATATATAAGGATACAAAATAGGTAGAATGTTCCTCTTTCATCATTTCATCGATCATTACTGCGCTGTATCCAGATCATTATAATTTTGAATTCATTAATTTTGAATTTGCAATCGCCGAGTCTGTCTGTCCAAGAATCGATTATCAATTTACATTTAACTGTAGTTTTGACTTCGTTCTTGATCTCGTTGTTTTTGCAGATTGTCGCAAATCCGGGTTGTGACCATTTGACGATTGCCGTTGCGCAAGAAATCGAAAGGACGTTTGGCGGCTGGCAAGAACCACAAGACCGAGAATTCGTCTGCGACGTAGCATAACTTTACGGTGGCACCGTCGATCTCCGCCTCCAACTGAAGTCGCGATCTGGCATAATTTTCAAAAGATAAAAAATTAAACTTACGACATAGAAATATTTTCAAGAGGCAAAGTGAGGCAAAACATAACAAAGAAGGAACTTTAAATTCAATTTGCGTGGTATCATATTTTTAACATGTTTTTCAGCTAATGTAATCCGAGAGAGAGAGTCTCATCTGGAGTCGTATTTATCTCAAACTTTCCACGCAACATTAATTTCTGAATTATTTACACTCGAACGACATGACAGAATTTTCGAGGTACTCTAATGGAAAGTTTTCACCGACCGCCGCCGATTTGACGCGATACTTTTACGTGACTTTATACATTGTATTGGAAACCATATTTACACGTAGAATGGTATTTTTATATATATCTTTGTGGTGTTTTAGTAGATAATAAATTAATGCGTCTACTATAATTTGACGAGTAGCTAATTGTCCATGCCAGTCCACGTCCACGACTCCACCACGCCAATATCAAATCCAACCGCATTGAGCGTTCTATATATCATAATAAAACAATAAATAAATATAAATCTTAAATCTAAATGCAAGTACATACAAGTTAAAACTATCTATAGGTTTGTTCTTTTTCGAAGAACTTTCTAAATTGGTGAATATTAGTGCAATTAAGTTGAGTGAGACAAGTATAGTTTGTTTCACTCTAATTTTATTGTACCAATATGTATCAGTTCAGGAAATTCTTCGAAAAAGAATAACAGACGGTATAATTACAAGGAGTTTATTAACAATAAAATGCGGATAAGAGACTTTTAACCTTCATATATAAGGCGAACACTCAGTTTACATTTTATTTTTAATTAAATAAATTTAATAAATATTATAAAAGTTACCTCTCTGAAACTTTTTGACTTTTTACTTACCCTTTTTCGATTATATTTGTATATGGTTGTTTTCCAAATTTCGTTAGTACAATTTTTAGACTTTGAAACTATTATATCTGTGCTTCTTCTTCTTCTTCAGAGATGAAGGCACATGCCTGCCTTGACAATGACAATGTGACAATTTGACTAATAAATGGTATGATTGGAGAAGTCTTCTTGTTACTGTGTTGAACTGTTGAAATTCTGAAAAGAAATATGAAGTAACAGAAAAACAATGGGATACGAAGATTACGAAGTCGAAAATATGACGTCTTTCGACGTCAAAATGACATGTGCTTCCTACCTGGGATTCCTCCTCTCTTTTCTTTCAATGAAGAAAGAAGGAGAAGAAGAACGCTCCAAAGCATTTGTAGCGTCAAGCAGCGTCAAGTGGACCGCAGCCGTAATTGACGTAGCCACGTGATCACATACACGCTGCATTCTAACCTAAAATCAGGTGTACGAAGATGTTTTCGCAAGCTCTAGAGACACTCAATCTGTGATTAATTATTGTAAATATTTCGTAACGTCTGATTGTAAAATACAATTGCAAATTATACAATTTGTTTGACAAGTCGCAAAAGGGGAGATGTGTTCGGTAAATGATTGCAGGTTTGATGATAACGATGATGAAATAACTAAAAACAAAGGGAAAGATTCACTGGCGTAAGTACACTTTACTTATATGAAATAAAAGAAAAAGGATATAATAAGGGCTGCATTCCGATATTCACTGTCAGTACTGCAAATCTATATTTTACGTCACGTATACTATAGATTTTCAGTACTGAAAGTTGCTGACAGTGAATATCGGAATGCAGCCAAGATCATTCCAAAATTTACATTCTATTATTATTATTATAAAATAATCTAATAAGATATATATTATATTAATGGTAATAATACTTATTTTTTGCAACAGAGATGTGACACTATGCAGAAAATGCAAATATGAGAACGCTGACGTTTTATTAATCGGCCAAAGCGGTTATTGCAAGACTTGTTTCCTGATTGTTACGAATCACAAGTTCAGAGCGGCGCTTGGTAAATCTAAGATTATTCGCCATGGCGATTCGATACTGGTCGATCACTCAGGAGAATTAAACTCCACCGTGCTCTTACATCTCATTAAAGCTGGCATGAGTGAATCTGCTCACAAGAGACTCATCTTCAAGACAGTAGTTTTGTATATAGACGGTAAGTCTCGTAAGTCAATAAGTTTTTGTCACATGGAATTTTGTAATTGAGAAAGATTTTAATATCCAAACAGACAGCACTGTGGAAAGAACAAGTGAGGAAAGGGACATGCTGCGACACAGAATCACTGAGGAAACAAAGGCTTCTGGATTTGACGGTTATGCCGTATCAATGAGTCAGGTTTTAAACGAAGAGGATACCTTGGACATAAAACCGATGGACAAAGAGATAAACTGTGAAAATGATAATCGGCTGCGCGCGATATTGGCCAGTTTATCGGACGATACCTCAAGGACGGATCTTGCCAATCAGCTACGTCGTAGGCTGCTCCTGTCGGCAGCTCGAAAACTTCATTGCAACAAGATATTTGTGGCCGACTCCGCGGTGGACATCGCCGCGAAGGTGCTCGGAGACGTGTGCCTAGGACGAGGCGCGCAACTCTCCACCCAGGCAAACTTCTGCGACGCTCGGTGTGCCGACATCAAGATACTCAAACCGATGAGAGACTTCGCACAGCAGGAATTGGTGTACTATTCGGAGCACCACGAGATAAATTCTGTTAAATCAACGGAATCCCCAAGCGTACCGGCAACTTCCATACAGGGATTAGCGCGGAATTTTACGACGGGGCTGGAATCTCAATTCTCCGGCACGATATCCACTGTATTCCGTACAGCCGATAAAATAAGCCCAAAGAACAACGTTCAGCAAAGTACAGAGGATAATTGTGCGCTCTGTGAAGCGAGATTGGACTACGTGTCTTCTGGCAATGAAGTGACTGCCATGAGAGCAATTGAGGTTTCCAAACTGGTGTCTTCCAAATCCGTTAATGCAAGTTCTCCAAGTAATCGAGAAAACGGAGAATCGAATTGCCTCGTTTCGCGGTTGGATAACGAAGAATGCTGTAACGACAGTGGCGAGTGTGGTTGTAAGAACGATATGAAGAGACAAATAACCGCGGAAGACGTTTGGAGATATCTCTGTTACAGTTGCAGACGGATATTTCGAAGCTCAGAGATTTTACGCACCTTGCCGGCGCCGTTATTGTTCGCCGTTCAACAAAGAATAGCTTTCAAGAGTATGAGAGAGAAAATCAGTGACTTTTTATTGTGAATAGAAATATTTGCTTCGAGATCTTGCGCACAAGGTAACGCAACGAGAACAATTGTACATTAACAGGGTAGAAATATATTAAGAGATTTGTTAAACATAATAACATGTTATTCGTATGTATTAGCTTATTTTTCCAGAGACAAATTACTTCATATTCTCCTTCGAGATTTTTTTCAGCTCCTTAAATGAATTTCTGTCATAAACGATACGTTATAGTTTCTATACATTTGCCACGTTTATATTTCTTCATTGCCTATTCTAATTAGTTCAAATTATGAATTTTTGACAACCATCAATGTCTAAATTGGAAATAATTTAATGAAATGAAAGGATAAACTGCTGTTGCAGTTTTTCTGCAAAATCTGGGATAACTTTTATTGCGATGACAATTTTGATTTTCCCGCTGCCATAAAAATATCTCAAATCTCAACCCGCATAACCTAGCTTGACATTCACCGATTACGTAAAAACAGACGTAGGAAGGTTGTTTTCGAGATTTCTTCGAGTAATCAAGAGCGTATATAATAATTACAAAAATCGGAGTATTGATTATCACCGGTACGTATCATCGTACAGTTCCTCTCGTTTCTACGTGCGCGATTAGAAGTTTTATTATGCGTACATGTGATTTTTTGGGGTTAGGGTTATACCTTCTCATGAAAATATTTCTTTTATCGAATCCGTATTTTTGCAATGCGAATAAATTGCGATGAGTTTGCCATATAACAATGGTATCTACAGAGATTTTCTTTGATGTTATCCATAAATCAACAATCACGGTTATATAGTTAGACCGATTTTGGCCAAACGTTGATTAACTTAATTGGTAATTAACTTACACCTATGCTATTGTTAACATGGACAGAATTATCAATTTTTGTTGTTTAACGTTTGTTGTTATAAGAAAGATTGGATTAAGGAAAGATTGGATGAAAAATTATATAGTTGGAAATATTGTTTCAAGCATCTCTTCTATTTGAATTAATTGCTAATTAAATTAATCAGAGTTCGAAATTATTCTGGCGGAAAAGCACGTTGGATCGGGGCTTTATATTTTGAGGATCGTTGTGTCGAGCTTCTCATGATCTCGAAGAATGCCTGTTTATAACAAGAATTGCGCTGTTTGAAATATAAGTGAAATATTGTATGTTATCATTGGAAATCTTAAACGCTGTGCTTTTTCAGGTACATCATGATAAACCACGATAATATCGTTTACATGAGATACGGCGCGCCGTTGTTGAAGGGACCCTTTACAGATCTCTTCCTCCATATACGCAATCTTCAGTGCGTCAAAGAGTGCGCACCCTATGAGGTGCAGTACATGGATTGCATGGAGGCATACGGCTATCACAGGGGCAAGGAGAAGTGCAGATTGATACTCGAGGACATGTACGAATGCGTGATGAAAATAAAGAGAGGTCGGCGCGTCCAACTGATGAACGAAGAGCGAACCCGTCGGTTGTTTGCCGGCGAAAAGCGTGAGGACGTGTTCGAGCCAACTCCGCCGCTCGATCTGTATTAAATTGCGCCCTTTCTCGCCGGGCGAATGCATATAGTTCACGTGTAAATGTATCGGACTAAAAAAATGCCCATTTTTACCAATGTAGATTAACTTTAATCTCGCTTTAACTTACTTTCCTATCTTTTTCTAACTTTTAGAACTAGGAAAAGATGACAGATAAGCTAAACCAAGATTAAAGATTAACCTGCGTTGATAGAATTAGACATAAAAGGATTAACTTGATAGACAACAAAAGCGTTTTACCCACAGAAAACTTGTCGCACCAGTTCATTGCTTGAAAACTCTTTCTTTCCCTGGGAATGTTTCTTGAGTGAGGTACATTTAAGAATTGCAATATGTGTTACTCCTGTCTCTCTCTCTCTGAATATTTTCGCTGTACAATACTTTAAGAGATTTATTAAAAAGACATTCATTAAATTAGTATTAAAACATTTATCAATCCACATAGAATTGCGACAAGAATATCTGCTGAATGTTGAAATTGTAAAATGATATCGTTACGTTACAATATACAGTTATTAATAATCATGTTACTTTTGTTCTTTTATTATAATATTAATTTTATATAATTTATTTTCAAAAATATTGTTTATATTTTTATTTTCTTTAATAATAAGTTACTTTGTTATCGACGTTGATAAGACAAGCGGAACACTATCCTCGTCCCCAGGTCGCGCTGAGGTCGACCTTCATTTCTTGTCAGTGCTATCCGACTCCCACAGATGACGTGATTGAAACGATTGAGAATCTGCCTAATCTGCCTTGCGGCCGCGTTACGTGTGTGGTGCTCCTCTCCGTCCGTGTGCGGGAACCACTCAGGCTGATCGGCGGAGGGTTCTCGATAATCCGTGGGCTTTATTTTCCGAGTTGGCTGGTGAGTCGATTCCCCCGCGTCGTCCCCGAGGCGATGCACCTCGCCCCTACTCCGTGTTCGGCTCGACCCGAGCGGCGAGGATTTACCCGGGCGCACGTCCGGGACCAGTCCACCCCGCGATTATGTAAACGGAGCGATATTGTGCCGCGTTCGAAGCTGTCGAGGCTTCCTGACCGTCGAGCTTGACGCATCGCCGTAATTTCAAGCTTGGACTCGATTCACGGATTCAACGCAGCGTGCGTTCTACGATTCATCTCGTGAGCGAGAGAGCATTAAAGATTTTTGACACAAGGAAGGTTGTGTCAGGCAAAATGTCAGAGAAATCTACCCCTACAAATGCAACAGACCTTTTCGTTTCGTTATGTTTGTCATTATCATCAGAAGTGTGACTTGCATTATGCCCGTTCTAGACTGGAGGATGATCCTACTCGCGGCTCATCCCTAGTGAGTAGTGTAGATGGGTAAAAATCATAGATAATCAATGATTTTTATCCGTCTACACTACTCACTAGGATGAGCCGCGAGTAGGATCATCCTCCAGTCTAGAACGGGCATCAGCTGCTGTCTGAAAACTACTTGTATGGAATGACTCGGTTATTTGTAATTTCTGTCATATATTTTATATTCTGATACTGTTCCTACTTACTGTATCGATGGTCTATTGCATTACACATTTCAATTATCTGTGAACGATATTGAAAATAGCAAATGATTGCATTTCTGTCATAAAGTTATTTGTAAAGGAATATTAAGTAAATATCCTATAAATAATGCAGAATTAAATTTTGCAAACTTACACAAGATACATAATTATGTATCTTATTAGTAATTACTTATAAGACTTGTATTAACGTGAAATTGAAATAGAATGGTTTCCTGAGAATTTAAATTTGTAGGAATCTGGCAGCCGACAACAATGCTTAGCAACCGTATGTCAACGATCCTGCGGCTGGCTGCGCAGGAGCAGCAATGGCAGCAGCAGAGGGGGATGGCCACCCTCAAGGCGATCTCTATGCGTTTGAAGTCTGTCAAGAATATCCAAAAGATTACTCAGTCCATGAAGATGGTGTCAGCAGCTAAATACAGTCGAGCTGAGCGCGATTTGAAACAAGCTCGTCCCCTCGGCGTCGGCACAAAAATATTCTACGAGCAGGCTGAGATCCAAGCGCCGCCGGAGGAGCCGAAGAAGCTTATTGTTGCCGTGACCAGCGATCGCGGTCTCTGCGGCGCTGTGCACTCTGGTATATCCCGTAATATTCGTGATCGATTATTGGCTGATCCTAAGGAACGTGAGAACACAAAGATCATATGCATTGGCGATAAGTCCCGGGCGATCCTCCAGCGGCTGTTCGCGAACAACATACTCTTCGTCGCATCTGAGGTCGGCCGTAAACCACCGACATTCAACGATGCGGCAAAGATAGCTGTACAGATCATGAACAGTGGGTACGTTAGCTGCGTTGCCAAAAACATAAATCTAAGGCTAGATAGAACTAGCTGAGATTATTCACTATAAATTTTTCTTAATTTTTGTTGCTTAACTATGCATCTCTTTGGATATATAAGTTGTATATTCTTTTTAAAGATGCAGCACTGTATAAATAATATAAATAATGGCTACTCTTTTTCGCAGTTATTCCTTCGGCTCTGGACGCATAGTATACAACAGATTCAAGTCCGTGGTATCGTACGCGATTGATGATCTACCGTTGTTCGATAAGAATGCGGTGGTTACCGCACCGAAGCTGTCGGTGTACGATTCACTTGACGAGGAAGTAATACAGAGCTATCTGGAATTCTCGCTCGCCTCGCTGTTGTTTTATTCGATGAAGGAAGGCGCCTGCAGCGAGCAGTCCAGCCGTATGACGGCCATGGACAACGCCAGCAAGAACGCCGGAGAGATGATCGACAAACTCACTCTCACGTTCAACCGCACTCGGCAGGCCGTGATCACCAGGGAACTGATCGAAATTATCTCCGGCGCCGCCGCTTTGGAGTAAGATTGTCCCGCTGGGAATATTTAGTTTATCAATTTATAGTGCCAGCAAATAGAAAGAGAATACGCTGCTGGAAAAGGAAGAACGGGGAGACAAACCTGTTACGCTGCCGAAGGATAAAGTTCCCCATTGACTTGGACGATGTTCGATCAACCGCGGAGTTGCATGATAAACATCAAGAATATTATAAGTCTATCTGTTATTTATATGTCCAAGTTGTTCAATAAATCAATCCAATTACAAAAGTTTGTAATATATAAATTAACAATAAGGTTTGATCATCGTGAGCCCATTTCCACAATGAGCTTCTCTAATGTCTATTTTTACTCATTTACATTAAGTTTAAGTTTGATTTAACTTTTTATGTTATAAATGGACATACGTGAACAATGTCCATTTCTATCAACACAGATTAACTTTAATCTTGGTTTAACTTGCTTTTTACCTTTTTCTAGCTAGGAATTTGAAAAAGATAAAGTTGATCTCTGCATTGGTGGAAAAGGTCAATTCTTAAAATTGGAAAAAGATAAAAAACTAAGTTAAACCGAGATTAAAATTAATCTTTATTGGTAGAAATAGACACAAGTCCCCGTCTTGGACTCCGCATCGAAATTTAAAAGCGGTCCGGTTGGTCGAATTCCAATTCTTTGGTAGAGCCAGTGATGTCTAATTTATAATAACAAATAAAGGAAGTGTAAGAGTGTAGAGGAGTCTTTTTACATCGTGGCCGACCATCCATCGGTCTGCGTTTAATCCACCGGCCATCCACCAGGCCTCTTGATGTAAATAAAATAAGAAAAATAAAATTGAGAAGTATTTTACAGAAGCAATGAAGTATTACTTATTCTAGCCTTTTCTTCTTTCCTTTCCTTCCAAGAAGTCTTTTAAATCCCATATTAAAAATTTTTTATGTTGATAAACTCAGAAATTGAAAATTCTTTACCTTGATAAATCAAGAATTGAAAATTCTTGTCGAGTGTTGTTAATTCAAATGTTGTGCTAAAATTTTTGAATTTTAATTTCCAGGAATTGCAATTTATGCAATTTCTGTTTAGTTCATGGAAATATATGGAAATAGGAGTATAGGAAGATATTTAAAAGTCATTTGTCTTTTATCAGTAATGCAATATGTGTTTTATTTGCAAGGAAGCAAGGCTAAAGCCTTAATTGTGTCCACGATGCTAGAACTGCGTCCGAGTTTTGGTTTAAGCCAATCAACTTGCAGCTCTTACAGAAAAGTAGCAGTTTCATTGGCTTAAACCGAAACTTGGACACAGTTCTTGCATCGTGAACACCGGGTTTTTAAAAAGCCTTGTGTCCACGATGCTAGAAATCGCTCCGAGATCTCGGACAGAGAAAGAATTAACCAATCGCAATAGTCAATTGGCGAATTGTTGAAATGTGATTGGTCAATTTTTTCTCCGTCCAAGATCTCGGAGCGATTTCTAGTATCGTGGACACAAGGCTTAGGCAGCCAGTTTTGATTGTTCCGCCAATTTTATCAAACACGAGAGAAATAAAAAGAGAAAGAGATAGAAAAGAGACAAAGAAGGAGATAGAAAAAAAGGAAAGCGATAGTGAATGTACTGAATGTGCATTCTCTCTCGTAGAATTTTGACAAAATCGCCTTATGACCAGACTTTTAATTATAAGGTCTCTATAGTTATGGAGAATTTATCGGTCGAACGCCGGACGCGGTGAATCCTCCATTCCGGAATCTCGCGTGGGATAGGATAGCCGCGATAGCGCATCTCTTGCGGAACGCACGAACGATGATATCGACCAATCGCGATCGAGTATTCTCCGCTGTGATTGGTCGATTCCGCTTCGTTGCAACGTTTCTGCCATATGGCCCCCTCGATGTGAACGACGGTGTGACGGTTGACTACAGGGCGCTGTTCCAAGTTCCAACGCATCTGAACGCATCGTGGCTGATCGTGGCTTAAAGCTAAAGGACGTCGACGTCGTCGACCAGACGATCCGGTTCTACGAGAAACGTAGGCAAAACCTCAAGACGGACTCTACGGAAGGAAACGGTCCTGCTAGACTAGAGGCGACCTGAGTGATACCGTAATCGGGGAGACTCGCGGAAGATGGGCAGCGAGGAAGGACTAGGCGTAACCACCGGCCAGCCGAATCTCCACAAGCAGGACCTGTCGAAGCTCGTAAGTTGCGAACGGTCGTGACGGCCTTCGCGCCATTCGCCCATCGGACGCCTGCCGCCCGACGCGACTTAACCTCGCTTCGATTCTCGCGTGCTCCGACTCGCCATGGCGACAGCCGAACCCCGAGCCCCTCGGGCACGAGGTTCCTCGTCCGAATCGAACTCGCACGATGCCCTAGCTCTACGACGAAAGAGAGAGAGAGAGAGAGAGAGAGAGAAAAGAAGGACTCGAGACGTCCCGTGTTGTCTCACGGAGTCGCTCGCGAAGAGACCTAATGGCGCGAGTTGCGGACGAGATTGGTATCGCTTCAACGTGAAAATTAACTTTCTCGCCGTGTGTACATACGTGGAGGATAATGCTGTGATTTGGAAAATGATGGCCGATCGATCTTTGCATATGTTGCTCTCCTAGCTGTCGCGCAGATAATCAGCTACGAATTTTGGCTGGATTCGGGGAGCGCGCTATATTAGTGCTATTTGCTTATTCTATCCTTGTTTTACACCTGATGAGCGATAAAGATAGGATGATGTAATAGCGCTAATAGTGCGCTCCCCGGACACAGTCTTTGAGAGAACAAAATAAATATGAAGGGGGGGGGGAGTTATTGGATGCTCATTAGCGTCAATTAAACTGTGCTGTAGGAGGGGTACATTGTGTAGTTTTTCAAATGCATAAGCATTTAATGTTTGTAGTTTGCAACCTAATTGTTGATTGGTGCGCGATGATAGTTTTATTCATTCTCTTATACACATGGCGATCTTAATCACTTTTTTCTCCTTTTCTGTTGATATTGCCCGTTTCAAGTTTAATGAAGAGTTAATGAAAGTTCCGTGGATAAAATTTAAGTCGTAATAATAATAGAATATCTTACTAGCTCGTGAAACATGAAAAGTATCTTGTGGGTACATTCTATGCTTATTCTATGAGAAAGTGACGGATTTTTTACAAACTCACACGTAGAAGTTACAAGTTTATTATTTTATTATTTTATTCTTTATTTTATTCTTAAGTTTATTATTTTATTCTTTATTAATCTTGATCTCAGAATTTTGAATCAATGTATCTCTAGAAAGCAAGAAAAATTTGTTACTAGTTTATTATTATTATTTGAATTTGATTTGATCAGTTCTAAAGTATTGCATCAAAAAGTATTCATGTTCCTTTTTTTTTATTTTGTGCAGGATGTTAGTAGATTAACTGCGTTGTCGCCTGAAGTGATCAGTAGACAGGCTACAATCAATATTGGTAAGTGTATAAGATTTTCAAGTATTTGGAGTTACATGTATAGGTTATATATATTTTGATATATGCATTATAAGTTATAAATAAATGTGTAAACTCGTTACAGGCACTATTGGGCATGTAGCGCATGGAAAATCGACAATTGTGAAAGCTATTTCGGGAGTGCAGACTGTTCGTTTTAAGAATGAACTAGAGAGGAATATTACTATTAAACTTGGTGAGTACACTTGAATATATTAATTCTTTTTCCTCATTTAATTTTGAGGGTTTGAAGTAAATTTTGCACAAATGTACCTTTCGGAATCTCTCTACGGAGAAGTATTTTTGTAATTATTTAATTTTTTTACCGAGTGAATTATAAGAATGTAGTTCACTCAGTAAAGAAATTAAATAGAACAAATCCTTCAAATGTTACTTTCTGTTGAACAGTGTTTAGTAATATTAGTGATAAAAAAAATAATATACGGTAAAATTGTTCATATATTCGTTATTTTTAAAGTAATGATGAATGATTATTTAAATTAATAAGATTTGATTTAAATCTTGATTAATTAAATCTTTTAAAATGTGAATTTTGATATGAAAAAAAAAATGAAATAACAGGTAAGTATAGTCTTTATACTGCAAGTTAAAAGTTAATTAGCACTTTACGACTTTGTCTATATTCAAACATATATATATATAAATCTCTTCGACGTTTAATATTAAAACTGTGGTATGTGGGAAATCATATTAACATTACGTTAATATCTACTAAAAATTTATGTATATTCTACGTCGTTATGCATTATCGCTTGGAGTTTATTTATAAAACAAAATATCTAGTAGGGGGTTTTATGGTGGATGTCTGGCGTGATACTTGTATCCCGAGAGTTAGCATTTATGATATCTATTATAAAAATACAAACCGAAATGATATACCTATCGTATGCTTTTTAAAAAAATACTGTGTAAAAATGCGCAAAGAAACTTAACTCTCTTTTAATTCGTGAAGCTGCGAGTAGGATGAAAAGCCGAATATCTTTTAAGAAGATATTAGAATCACACGCTGTCACTATTATTACGTACCACTCGTTCATGGCATGAACAAAGCATCCCGGTGCTATTCATTGCTATCGCTCGTCCGGCAAGCCGAGATAAAAGACGCAAGGAGTGTTGAGGAGGAGGAAAACGGAAACAAAAACAAAACGAAACATAAGAAAAGGAAAAGTGAACGGAAAGGGGAGAGTGATCGTTCAAATTAGAAACAAGGGAAAAAAAGATGGAACGAGAAATGACGCTGTTTTAAATGTTTGGCATTGCAGACGCGGTGGATTGCGGTAGCAGCGGTGAATCGGCAGGTATACCTAGCAGCGTAGATTGCAAAACGTCAGCCGTTAGCCAAAAACGACACCTCTCCCCTGCTGGAGGCACTGACGCACCGTCGTGCGCCAAGATGCTCAGACTCTTCAACACAGAAGGCCGCAACAACATGTCTCATCGATTGGACAGCAGAAACTCGCTCTGTTCCACTTCTTCCTCCTCCTCATTGGTGTCGTCTATATCATCGTCATCGTCATCATCTTCATTATCATCATTATCATCGTCATCGAGACGCTTGCGAACGCGGCAAGTACCCATCACGCAGCAGATGCTCAAAGCGTTCCACAGCAACTCTCGCACGCGTAGCAAAAGTACGAACGCGAGGGATCCGGGTAGCGATGGCCGACAATCCGACTATGAGGAATTGTCATCCGATGGTAGATTGTCCGCGCGGGAGGACGTTACAATTCCGCGTCTTGAACTGAAGGAGGTGCGAGTGATGTTGTATGATATCATGCGCAGTGAGAAGCATTATAAATCACCGGCAGTGGCGCCCGACGAGACCTCTCTTGTGTCCAAGAAGAAGACAGAACTCTGGGAGGTAGAAAGAATCTTGCAGAAGCGCGAACAGAATGGGGAACCGTCCTATCTAATCAAATGGAAAGACTGGGACATTACGTACAATTCGTGGGAACCGTTGCGCAATCTCGTCAACTGCGAGGATCTGTTGCGTGAATTTCATGACGAGCAGCAGAAATTGATTGATCAGTTCAAGGCGAAGGCGAATTTCTATCCGGACATGTGCGATGTTGAGCTCTTTGTGGATCAACGACGGCAACATAAGAAGATAATATCGATCGTTGAAGCCACATCCGCCGCTGCCGTCGCCGTCGCCGAGGGTGGGGTATACGACGATATCCGACGTTTCTTAAACAATTCGTCGCAGAGTATCAGACTGGAGGGAAGGATCAAACGGCAGATATTGCGCATGCTGTTGATCGAGCTGCGGCGCGATCAGCTCGAGTCACTGCAGGATTGGGAAAACGAGATGAACAGTATTACAAAGGGCAAACCGACGATACAGGTGGAGAACCTGGTGGATCTGGAGAGCGCGCCGCAAGACTTCTACTACATCGACAGCTATTTGCCAGGCGCGGGCGTCATAATACCGGACGATCCGCCGATCGGTTGCGAGTGCGACGGCGAGTGCGGAACCGGCAAAAAGTCCGGCTGCTGTTTCGCGCAGGACGGTGTCACGTCGTTGCCATACACGTCAGCGCGCCGGATACGCGTGCCCCTGGGTACACCTATCTACGAGTGCAACAAACGTTGTGCCTGCGACGCGTTGACCTGTCCGAATCGGGTGGTGCAGCAAGGTACCGGCACGCAATTGTGCATTTTCCGTACGAGCAATGGACGTGGATGGGGCGTGCGTACCCGGCGCGCGATCAAGAAAGGCACTTTCGTTACCCAATACGTTGGTGAGGTGATTAGTAATGAGGAAGCGGAGAAGCGCGGTAAAAAATACAATTTGACCGGTCGTACATATCTCTTCGATCTCGACTACAACGAAACTGACCAGTGTCCGTACACCGTGGACGCTGCCATGTACGGCAACGTCTCGCACTTCATCAATCACTCGTGCGACCCCAATCTCGGAGTCTACGCAATCTGGATCAACTGCCTGGACCCAAATCTGCCGAATCTCGCACTGTTTGCTATCAAAGACATCAAGCAGAACGAGGAACTCACGTTCGATTATATGTGCCAGACGCCACGCGACAACGCGAAGAGGCAACAACTGCTGAAAGACAAACCGGAGGGCGGAAGTGCCGCTACGAAAAACAGGATGCTTTGCAAGTGCGGCGCCGCGACGTGCCGGCGGTATTTGTTTTAAGGAGCATGCCTGCCGCGTAACTTTCACGAGCGTCAATTGTTGACCTTGATTAACTCTCTCAATCTTCTTTCTTTTTTTTTTTGTACATATTACCGAGTTAGCGATGACTATAATTTGAAAAGAAAAAATGCACTATGATTGGAATAGTAACTTGACCAAAAAGTTATAGTTACTTTTCAAACTTATAGTCTGCGGTTATCTTCTTAAATTTATTTAACTTGAAAGTGATTTTATTGTCGTATACAATCGCGGTAATTTCTCAAGTTTTAATAAATTATCTATGTTCCTTTAAGTGCTGAATACTAAAATAATTAATCAATATTATAAAAATGAAACAGTCTTTCAAGCGAGGTAATAAATAAAAGAAAAAATTTGAAAACTTAATAACTGAAGTTACTATTGTGTCTCATTGTAGCATGTACATTGTAGGATGTACTATTGTGTTCATAATTCACAATTGTTACGATGACATTGATTAAAACTTTACCTTTATTTTTTGACGTCTGCCAAACAAATGAGACTTTAAAGTACAAACTTGCAAACTTTAAATTGTGAGAATTTATCGTCGTGTATGGGTTAGTGGAGAGTCGTGGATGAGCATAGAATAAAAAAATAATGCTAGGAGCTTAACTAGGAGATGGATGTGACTGCACATAGTGACATTTTATGTGAATATTGCCATCGAATAATAATAATAATGTTGAGTTTCTTGAATTGTTATGTGGTATGTATACTGAATTGTTATATGAGAGAGTGTGACAAAGCTGTTTGTCGGTTTTGTTTTAACACGTTCTATGCTCATTTTTATATTCAGCATAATTGTACAAAAGTTAGACGCAAACGCGAGAAATATGAGGTAAAAATTCGCGTTTTTTAATCGCGTGGTAACGTGGGGGCAGTATCAAGTGGCTTTTATCGTATATTGGTCATATATTTTGTATATTAATGTTGTTTTTTTAGTTTCTTTTTTTCTTTTCTTAGAGAACGCAAGTATATATTCCTTGCGTGTATCAATACGTATTACATTTTGGATGCATCAAGTTTGCAGTGTCTTCTGATTAGACTTTCAGAGAAAGTCGAGAACCTTGTTTGTTTCACCTTTTAAATCTTAATAATTCATATTTAATTAAATGATTAGAGACATTTAAAGAAACAAAGTTAAAGGGAGGAAAACAAAAAGACCTTCTCGAAAGAAGACAAGAGACGTTGCGAATGTGAGTCATTCACCTGAGCGCATAAATCATATGTTAAAAAATGATACTGCTATAGTGAAAACGTGTGCTGACACATTTTCGGTGTCTTGATGTTCACCTCAGCACGTTGATTGTAATATCATCATAATTTATATTATAGCCGCGCGTCATAGAATTTATGAATATTTATTTTGATTTTTGCTCGCCACACAACCGCGAGTGTTCAATAATTTGTCCGTGGGTGCAACTAGGGTCTTTATTCATAGAGTAAAGAAATAGAATCTTTGGTACTGCATTTCTGGAATGCGTCGTCCGATTTAACATGTAAATTTTACGATAAACGTGATTCAACGCCACGGGCGAAGAAGTGTTCTATTTTTATTCCAAGAAATTGCGTGTTCCAATTACTTCTATATTGTATATTTTGTACGGTAATTGATAGTCACTAGTAAATCTTCGTAAGGGTTTCTGGAGATTGGTGTAATCCCGGGAGTCGACTGTTTACATTCTGAATAGCCAATTATTGCATTTAATTAATTAAGGTACACATTACACGATGTATAAAGCCTAATTCGACAGATTCATTATATAGTTAAGAGTTTGATCGCGTTGAAAAATTCATTGCTCAAATATGCTTTTTTGTAATAATATCACGCAGTTAATGATACGGTAGTAAATGGTTATTATTGCATTGCAGTATTAAATAATTAATGTTTTACGTTGTCATTGTATCGTTTGATTGCTACCACATCGGAACGTAAAGGGTCGACGTAAATTTATATACATGCGTTAGTTGTTAAAAATAAATCATTACTTTTAAGTTGTATGTCGTCTTAGAGCTTCAGGACTGTTTCGGAATATATATGCCACTCTGTCGTCATATTCTCTTCACAGAGAATCTTAATCGGTGACTATTTTCTTACATCTTTTCACGCGCGAAAATCACGCGAATACGTCACGAAAATACGTTTTATATTTATGGCCTATGACACAGTTTATACGTACAAGTCGGTAATATAAGAGATTACAGTTAATAGTTAAGAAAGCATAAGATTCCTGTAAGATACTATAAGATTCATGCACATGTCGTTGTCTTGTCGATGGATGAATCTGAAAATAAAATCTCGCACGAGGTGAATTACAATGTCGCGTTTATCTCTTTTGATAAAATTAATCTATTATCGCAGAAAGAGTCTATGACATGATATAGTCGGTTTATTTTTCCATGGAACGAGTCGATGAGATTATTTCGATGACATTTCGATATAGTAATATAACACATATGGCTAATTTTAGCTTAGAATTTTTATGATGAATCAAGGAAGCCGTCTGATGAATGTGGGCGACAAGCAACGAGAAACGTGGAGTATCAGAGACCATTATCTGAAAAATGTTTGTTTTTTTTAATATATATATGTATGCTTTTGGTATTAAAATTCTTACAATTTATTCCAAAGAAGAATTTATTTTAGAAGTCGACGCGTGCAGCGCTTGATTAGTCCCTTTCTGTGAAAGAAAATCCTAGTAAGCTCAAAAAGAAAGAAGACTGAAGGAACGAGTTGTCTGATTGCTCTTTTTTATTTCAGGATACGCAAACGCGAAGATTTACGAGTGTGAAAATCCGAAATGTCCTCGACCTGGACGCTACATATCCGGTGGGTCCAGCAAAGATGACTCCTTTCCTTGCATGCGTCCGATTTGTTCAGGAAGATTCCAATTGGTACGGCACGTCTCCTTTGTCGATTGTCCTGGACACGATATTCTTATGGCGACTATGCTTAACGGAGCAGCTGTTATGGACGCCGCCTTGCTTTTAATCGGTAAATAATATATTTTTTTATGCTGATTATACGAGATTTATTTGTTCCGTTCTTTCTCTAAAGTAATAAGCTCTTTTACTGAATTGTAGCTGGCAACGAGTCATGCCCGCAGCCTCAAACGTCGGAGCATTTGGCCGCTATCGAAATTATGAAACTTAAGCACATAGTCATCTTGCAAAACAAAATCGACTTGGTTAAAGAAGCGCAAGCCAAGGAGCAATACGAGCAAATTTTGAAGTTTATTCAAGGTTACTTGCCATTTTTGCTAATACAAAACGACGCATAAGTGCATCTGTGTGTTTACATTTTATTTGCATAATTTTAAATCAGGAACGGTGGCGGAAGGCGCTCCAATAATTCCGATTTCGGCGCAACTAAAATACAATATTGAAGTACTGTGCGAGTACATTACCAAGAAAATCCCGGTGCCAATGAGAGATTTTACGTCTGAGCCTCGATTGATCGTTATCCGATCTTTCGATGTGAATAAGCCGGGCTGCGAGGTGGACGACTTGAAGGGCGGGGTCGCTGGTGGTAGCATCCTCAGAGGAGTGTTGAAAGTATGAGTTAGATCAGTCTAAACCAGGTTAATTTCTCCGAAACATGTATCATAAATACCACTTTTGTCACAGGTTGGTATGGAAATTGAAGTTCGTCCAGGATTAGTGTCCAAGGATAGCGAGGGCAAGCTGACCTGTCGTCCGATATTCTCGCGCATCGTGTCACTGTTCGCCGAACAGAATGAACTGCAATTTGCTGTACCTGGTGGTCTAATTGGTAAATGATATTCATCGTAGATGTTCCTTACTAATTACTCTAATATGAACAGAATTGTAGCATGTCTTAATCATTTTATAAGAGTAATAAATTATGTATAAGGTGTCGGGACCAAGATCGAGCCTACTCTGTGCCGTGCTGATCGTCTAGTCGGGCAAATTCTTGGAAGTGTCGGCGCATTACCACAGATATTCATCGAGCTGGAAATCTCGTATTATTTATTGAAACGTTTATTAGGTGTCAGAACCGAAGGTGATAAAAAGGGCGCTAGGGTAAGTCCATTTGTAGCATTCTATACAATCTTAATTATCTCAAAGATTTATATTATTGCATTCTAAAATTAATATATGTTTCTGAAAAACTACATGATTTTAAGACTATCTGTAACTGATATTGTCGTAAATATTGCAAAAGTTTTGAGGCTATAGAGAATATTTTATGTAATATTTTGTTCTTTCATGTACACTTGTTATATGTATATAGTTTCTGATTATGTACAATTCGTAGTCAGATCTAACTTTGTTTTTCTCTAAAATTATGCTTATTTTATAGATAAAAGGATTTTAATTTTTTTTTATTGCTTTTATTGTAAATATCTCGATAGGTACCGAAACTGTCGAGGGGAGAGGTATTGCTGGTAAATATCGGATCTTTAAGTACCGGTGGCAGAGTGTTGGCTACTCGTGCCGACTTAGCAAAGATCAGCTTGACGAATCCAGTGTGCACGGAGATCGACGAGAAGATTGCGTTGTCCAGACGAGTGGAGAAGCACTGGCGTCTGATCGGATGGGGACAGATTTGCGGCGGTCAAACAATAGATCCTATTCTGGATCGGAAATAATGGGGATATTTGGGGTCTAGCTTCCCTCAAAAGCATTATTTCTACGATCTGTTTACAACGCTACTGGCGTCGTGTACGAAATATTTGTAATAAAAATTTGAAGCTGAATCCTGTCATCTATTTATCTAATGGAGCCACACTTGAAGTCGAACCCTGGTCTCCCTCAGGAAATAATTGGGCCTTAACATTCCTTAGTTTTTTCCTAAAGGTTCCATAATATAGAATTTTTCTACAGGAATGGGTTACTAACTTACTGTCCAAATTTCATCCTGAAAGGCAATGAGTGTTTCATGTAGTTATTAGTCACATGCACAATCTTTAACTAGAAAAACTAGGAATATTTTAGGGCCTCCCTTAGTTTACGGAAATTACTAACTTTCAAGATACATGAGATGAGGAATCGAACTTGAGATTCGTCAAGTTACAAATTTACCGCTTCCGCAGGGAACCTTATCAGGAATCCTAGACTAACATGATCTTAAGTATTACAGAAATTGTTAGATAAGTATTGCAAAAGTTTAACGTAATTTGGTTAAAAAAACAATACTATATATTGTGGCAATGCCGATCTCGGAATTAAAACACGATAACGCAAACAACAGATTCAGCATATCGTCAGAAACTTTCTATTTTCATGTCATGTTTATTTTTCGATTGTGATACTTGTCGACGTGACCGCAACCGTGGGATTCTTGTCGAGGTGATCGCAGTAGTTTAAAACGATAAGCAAAACTAATGTAACATTATGGAGTCACAGTCTGAAAATATGTCTATGGAAAATGTCTCTACGGAAAATTTGTTTACGGAAAATGTGTCTACGGAAGATGAGCCTGCGGAAAATAAGCCTGCGGAAAATGTGCAAACGAAAAGGATAGATACGATAAAATTTGTTACTACCCAAGCGCAGGACGTATCCATCAACATGGCAGGCATAACAGAGATAGCAATGGAGGTTTTTCTTATCTTTCTTGAAAATTTGATTTTACTAATCCGAAATATTTTGACAATTTATTCGTAAGCGAGAATATTTAAAAGTTTAGATTATAAGTCATAAGAAACGCGCGGTTTCAATTTATATGACGTTATTATTTCTGTAATCTCTATAATTTTAAGAAATGGAGATACTTAGTATTGGTCATGAACGAAGTGCTACATCGAACGAAAACTGAGAAAAATATTATTAATTCTTTTTCGGACGTTCAAAATCGTTCTTTTTAACACAAGTAACATGAAAACGATATATCCGTCAGTATAGTTTATATACATCTCGATATATATGAATATATTCAGCGAAAATTTAACTCTTATTTATTTATGATTCGAGAATATTACAAAAAATCTGCCGATTTGATTTAACTTTGCACTGTTTTTATTTAAATGTACGATATTTTAAAATATATATTATCTTGTTATATACAATTTCATAATGTCAACTTTTTATTAGAATTTCACGATTATAGAAAAAGTACGCCGCTAAATGAGATCTTGTTTTGCATAGGTGATGTCTTATATGGTTCGTAATCATGAAAATCAAAATTTCGCTGAGGTCACATCACGTTACGTGCGATTGTCATCCGGATTTCACCCCAAACCGAACGACCCCAAAGCACCGGACTGGCTATTTGTGTTAAATACATTGAATTTTGCACTCTGGACCCGAAAGGATGAGCCGGAATGGAAAGTTCATGGATTCACTGGCTACATGGCATTGTGCGCTGCTATTAAAAGGGCTATAGAGGTGAATATATTTATTCAGCTTTACGCGTGATGTTGCTAAAACATTAATATTTCGCTTGTCAATATGTCTCAATAATGCCTTCGAGTACCTTTAATCAAATTTAACATTTTAATACTAATCGTACATTGTTTTCTACGACGTGACTTATCTGTGTTTGTCTTCTAATATTGACTTTGCTAACAACATTGCCTCTATTTCCGTTGGCACAATTTTCATCGGTTAACACCAACTTTTTTTTCTAACCAATGATTCTCTGCTAACGATTGGTTTATCCGTTTATTGTTTTATTTTGTTGTTATGACTTGTGTGATCTGCTTCGATTTGTGCGTTACATTCTGACGTTTGCCACTTGTATCTGTTATTTGAAATAATAATTTTTATGAAACTTTGAAGCATTAACGTACAATAAAAGTATACGTAAATTAAAAGTATCGACTTTTCATACTTTGTTTTCTCCGCTTCATGAATTTCGACGAAAAATTTACTGAATTTTGCAAATTATTTTTTACTTTATCTTTTTTTCCATCCTGCGATATAATGAAAAAAATATTTAATGTAAAATTTGTACTTATTTAAAATGCTTTATTACGCAGTTACCAAATTGTTTTTAAAGTATTTCTTGCAGCAAATGAGTGTCCTTCCATCTGGCAAGCGCCTCTTCATGTAACATTTTGTAAATAACTTCGTATCATCAAAAAGTCCTGTGCAAAATTAATTATAGATAATAAAATTAAATCTTTTAATTTCTTCAAACGATTGTACGATGATAAATTCATGATTGAGAACATTATAATTGAAAATATAGTCTTCACTATTTTTTCAATCTTTTCTCATAGCATTACTTTTCATTTTTGCTGTCTCTTTATTCATTCTCTTGTTATAATCCTCTATAAATTTTTGACGACGAATGTCTATACGCTGTAGTAAAACTTTTTGTTTCGCAATATCTCTTTCTTGAAACTGTTGCTTTTTTCTCCATCTGAAATTCGCCAATGTAAGATTTTCTTTCTGAATAAATTTTTGCTTGCTTACGAAAATGATTAAATTAAATCACTACTTGTACATTGAAAATATCGTGTGACATGCTTTATTGTTTTTTATCTATATGAAAAAATATACGTACCTTTCTTCCATTTCTTTCTGCTTCCGTTGCTCGATATCCAATAGTCGCTTCTCCTTGGCTTTCTTTCGCGCTTTGTCCTTTTTCTTCCAATCCACTAGCGTATCGATTACTTTACGTCGAGTGATCTCCGTCGCAATTTTGCATTTCTGCCGAATTTGCTCGGCCCGTTTTTCATATTTAATGTTTATCAATCTTCGTTCTTCTTGCTTAATAAGCCTTAACAATTTCAATCTACGTCTCGTCCTGCACGCTCGCTCTTTTAGCTTCCGGATTCTCAATTCTTCCTGGAACAGTTGTTGCTGCACGAGGCGCTGTCTCTCGCTGGCCAGTTTCTCTCTCTCCTTCAATCTGAATTTACAATAAAACAGATTTTGTTAATAATAATATATTTATATTCAAGAAAAGGATACTGCGAAATAAAAAGTGTATGTTTAAGATGAAGATACATTTCTTTCTCGTCTGAAAAAATCTCCCAAACAACCTCCTTTTCTTTGCCAAACAATTGCGAATTATACCTTTCCGCTTCTTTGCGCGCCTGGTCCTCAGCGAAACGTAAAGCTGTTCTCTCGACGAATAGACGGTCTCTTCTTCTCAGCTCTCTCTTTATACGATCAGCGTGTACCTGCCTCAAATATTTCCTATACCCATTGTAATCGCGCAGCGAACACTTCACGTCCATACCGTCCGTGATTAGGTCAGCTTTCAGTAGACATTTCTGATTAATTGGTCTAGAGAAGAACTCGAACAGATGTTCGTCGTGCAAGGGTTCATAAGGGAATTTGGTCTCGTGGCAATAAGGGTCGCTCAGATCAAATTCTAATTTTGGCCCCCACAATTTCTTTCCTACTTTGCGTCGCGTGAAGCTGTAAGCGCCCTTCGGTCCAGGTATCATAGGTATTTTATGCTCCAAAGGCATCATCTTCCACCCTGGTAGACCAAACCCGGGCACGGCGCCCTTTGGCTTGGGAACCGTCTCGGCAAACCGTTCTAAATCTCTGTGTCAATTAATAATTTTTAATTTGCAAATGTATTATTTTTTATATATTTCTATATTATTTTTAAAATATATATATTTCTTTTGTATACGAAAAGTGGCGACAATTAATCGGTAAATAATAATATTTAAATCTGAGAAGTTTGATAAATTCAACTATCATTCAAAACTGATATAATTGAAAGAAGAGATGAGCCAGTCACTTTTAATGTTAATATTATTAGTTTCGTGTATCAATCTGGTCTTGATCTTAAGTTCTTAGAGTTTGCTTTGAAACGCGAATAAATCTACTAACGTTTAAGAATTTTCACTAATTCCAAATTGTAAATTTAAGATATATACGAAATCTTTGTTTTTAATTTATTTTTAATTTGTATAACTAGAAATTTGCATTTAAAATATTAGATATTGCAAATAAAAAATATCTAGTATTGATTATATATAGGTTAAACTTTACATAAATTACATATAGAAAAACAATACTTACGTAATTCTTTTAATTCCGATCATAATGCTATTGATTCATATACAAGATGAACAATTCATATCGTAAATTTAGTGTATTAGTCTTATTTTTTCACAGCATATTTGAATACATAATATATATTTTGACAATGTCGTGCACGCATGTGCATTTACTTGTTTTCGCTCATTTGTTTGATATAAACCGTTAAAAAAAATTATTACGATGTGTTCCATGCCATCATTTATTAAAATTTTTAGATAAGTAATGTTTGTAACATATGTCTATAATATAAAATATTCATACAATTAATAATTAATTTTTTAAATATGTATATATTTATTTTTCTGTATATGTATACGTGTATTATTTATCTGTATTTCTATGCAGGCAAGATAAATCTCAAGTCCTTAAAAATTCCATAACCGCGTAAATAATAAATGCGCGTAAATGGAATATTTTCCATTTTAATATTATTGAACGCATATGTAGTAAACTCTGTCTCCATAATTTTGTTACATTGTATCATTGGTTTTTTTTTCAATTTAAATGTGGCTGAAATTTTTCATTTTTTGAGACTAACGTGTAATTCTTGCGATAGTGTGGGAAGCCAATGTGGAACCCTACGTTTTATAAGGACCTATCTATGACAGATATGAAAATCATATTCCGGGGTGATAACAATAATTACATTCCACGCATATCTGAAAGATTACAGATTTTGCACGACATTGGAGAAATTTTATTGGACAAGTTCAAAGGTATAAACTATCACATGACAAAATTTTACATACACGATTTTATAGCATTTTCGTTTGTTCCATGTATGCATATAACTCGTCTAGGACCGATCTGTTTTTTCTTTTCTCTCTGGAAAAAGGGAGGAAAAGTTGTCTGTTGGAATCACTAAAGTATCGTCAGATATTTAAAATACTATCTATATATATATTGAAGCAATATATATTTTATATAAAAATATGTTAATTTATATTACAATTATAAAGTATTAAAGTGGAAATAGCGGAGAAATTAACGAAACTAGAGCTCTTTGTCGAGAAACAGATGTTGTCACGAAGAAAAGAAAATCAACGATCTAAATTGACTTGTAATATAAAATCAATATTTCTCGTTTTATTCTCGATTAGATGATTCAAAAGTTTATGAAGGTCCTGGATGGGGTATATTGAAAAAATATATATCCTTAATTAGTAAATCTTAAATCTCAAATACTTAATTATTTGATGAGGATAAGATTTCGTTTTGTCAGGTACTTTCAGCGAATGTATCAGATTATGTGAACACGATGCCGCGAAGTTGATGCCTATACTTATGAAATTCCCGTCGTACGATGACAGTCTAACAAAATACGGCGAACAACAAGGTATTTATGAATGATGAAGAATATGCGATATTATATAGAGAGAGGTCCTGAAATCAAAATAATATCGTAAAATTAGATTGGTCTGTAATTTCGAGCACATTTTGAAAGAATTTAAAATCAAGAATCGATAAATATATTTGAACATATACCTGATCAACGAGAATGCTCTTGTATGTCACGAGCCATTTCAGTTACCGCATGAAAACGCGAAGTTTCAGAAGTTTGTAAGTAATGTATAGGGAAGGGAAGGGGGAGGGTTATAAGTTATAAGTCTCTCTAATATAAAATCTCCTGGATATACAGATCTTTGACTGATGATAATTAAAATAATATATCACATTTGTGATGTAAATATAGTTTAATAATATAATGCATTTGTCTCAAACTTCCTTTTAGTTCGTTTGTACAATAAAGCTATGATATTGACAGCCAGCATGGTGACCTTCTTTGGTCCGAAGCATAGTCTTTATCTAAAATGGGCAAATGAGAAACCTCCTACGATATTTGCCGATTATCGTATTCCTCAGATTTTTAATCATTTTAAGGCTCTTGTTTATAGTAAGAATTTTTTGGACAAACTTGAAGAAAAGGGTAAGACACTTGTCATTCTTTATCAATATCAGCTTCTCCACGAAGTTTTATTCTCTGAATATTACATTAAATACATAAAAATTACTGTGTTTCTTTAATTATGCTTTTTTGACAGATATAATACCTACGAAATAATATATATAGCAATAAACTATGTTGCAGAGAATACAAGTCATTATTTTTCGCAAATATTATTTTTCCTATTAGTTTCTGTCGTTTTTTTTTTTTTTTTTTTTTAGAAAAAAGAGACTTATTTAAGTTATTAATTTTTATCTAATATATCCTTCGCTTTAGTTTTATAAATTTTTTCAAAAATTTTTTAAATTTTTAAAATTTATTACACACACACACAAAATATTTCCTTGTAGACGGATTGCTGACGCATGGGAGCAGAGAAGGATTAGAGATATTCTGTTGTTCGATAACCATAGCAAGATACGTGAAAAAGATGGTGATAGAAAAGTGCGATTACTACATAGAAGAAAGTAAAATACCTGAAATACTTCTACCTAGTTTCGATTTCACGTGTCTGGTTGACAACTTTCTGTGGGACTATCGACAAATATACGATAAGGAATTGAAGAAGAGCATATTATGCAAGATCTCCACTGACCAATATTAATACAATTTGCATTGTCACAAATCGTACATCGAATGATACCTTTTCTCACGTTTTATTCATACTATATACATCATACTTTAAAAATAATGGAAAGCAAACATGACACGGTCGATTTTAATTTTATAACTCTCGATTAAGATTGATTTTTTTAAAGAAAATGTTTTTTAGCATTTTGATAATATGGACAAAATTACTTGTAATAATATATTAACATATTAACCCTCAGTTACCTCACCAGGGTCTGAGAGACCTTGCACGTTGTTAAAACGTGCAGGGTTTTTAAAACGTTCATAAAATCCTTGTATCTTTTTTTAGTCAATACTATGTTAATTTGAAAAAAAGCAAATTTTTTAGCTTCTTCAGAAAAACAAGTTTTCTTTTTTTTAAATAACATTTACATTTTTTAATTTGAAATAAATCTAACTTACACAGTCTTGTAGATCTTTAAAAGATTTATCGATTAAAAAAGAAGACGTCAAATTGATGCATTTGTCTTAAAAATACAACCTGGAAAAGACGATAGGGGTCTTTTAGACCCTGGTGAGGTAACAACGGGTAGTGAAAATATAAGGTAATTGAGGGTTAATATATTAATATGTTAATATATGATATATAATAATGTATAATGTAAAAGTTTTAAATAATTTTTCTTTTAAAATGTTATTATTAAATTCTACAGAGAATTTAGATATTATTTCTATAATATGCTTATTGCGTGTTACAGCGAATGTAGAAAAATAATTGTTACTAAAATTTCTCATTTCCATTATATTCGTAGGATTTTATAATTAAAGTTTAATTACAATAACAAAAAATTTTGATTTTTTAAATATGATCCACTTCCGCAATATATTGAATTATTTAAATTAAAATTAATATCTAAAATTATTTCTTCAATTGATACCATGCACATTTTCTTCTACTGTTTCGAATTTTAAACGCAGTGTGATATTATTCACTACTAACAATAACAATACAATACGTTTAGTAAAGATATTTCAATTTCGAAAAAGTACATAATTTTTTTTTAAATGATTTATACTTTTTATTTTCTTTAAATATATTCTTGCTTTCTAATTTTTATTTCCTTCTTTTCGCCACATGCATATACACTGTATATACACGTATACGTATTTGTACTTTTTATTGTTTTATTTCTCGATCTTAGAAATAAATCAATAAGCAATTACAATTACGAGAAACAAGAAAATAGACCTGTTTCTTTAAAATGTAATTAAGCATTGGCAAAAAAGGAAGGAAAAATTTTAACATATGCAACTGAAAAAAACAAATCGAAAACAAATTATATGATGTGAGAAATATAACGCCAATAACGGACTTTTTCTGTACGTTCAAGAATGTTATTACGTCGTGTTTATTTTCTGTCACAGTTGTGATCACACAGAGAGGTAATCGCGGTCGAAATAACTGTAGTCAACAGTTCAGAAGAATAGGTTTAATATTATGGAACGTTTTATGGCTGTGTCTTCTTCTACAATTCAATGTTCGACGGAGGAAATTGTTGCAAAAAGAACGAGAGATGTAATCATTGACGAAAATGGTGTGAAGAATTTAGCGAAGGAGGTTTGTTTTCTTTTATTGTTTTTTTGAAAATGTCAAACAATTCGCGACTTAAACAGTGTGAGAAAATTAAATAAATTAGTCTTTGAAGCATTTTATATTGTCGAATAATATAAGATTTTAAAAAATATAAATAATTTTAAATAAAATTCAGCAATTAATTAAAGTTTGTATTAAGCAAATTCTATTAAACAATATGTTTTAATAGGTGGTAGATTTTATGCTGTCTAACCAGGATAGTACAATATTGGGTACTACTTTTATACGACAATTGCCAGGACTTTATCCTTCCTTCTTCGACATCAGAAGCGGGGATTGGCTATTTTTATTGCATACATTAAATTTTTCGCTTTACATTCCAAAGAGTACCAGACAATGGACAGTTAATAATTATACAGGGTTCTGGGCATTGTGCTCAGCCATCAAGAGGGCTATTGATGTGAGTCTAACATTCATTTATTTTTCTTTTCTTTTAAATAGCATTCCTGAATATAAACACTTTCTGCCAAATTATAGAGGATTCAAAATGCTTCTGACATGAGATACTTTTAATATAATTTAGCACAAACTAATTTTTTTTTTACCAGGTAGCATTAACACATTTTTTTTAATTCTATATTCTGTAATTCATAACATAGTCATTGCTGATAATATATTAAATGTTTTTGCTTTAATTGATATAAGTTTTGATACTAATTTATGCTTCTTAATTTTTCTTTTAATTAATAATTCCCGTTTTCCAATCAATTTTTGATTCTTTCTTATTGGCATTTGTGTTAATTATGCCTTTTTTCTTTTTCTAATTTCTGGATTACATCCTACTTACATCAAATTGCCATTAGAAATGGTAATTTTTATTATATAAAGTTTGATGATAAATAATGATCTTGTGGAAGTGATTTCTGACAAATCTAACGTCCATAATTTTGTATTACACTGTATTTTAAAAATTACATTAAAATTATTTAAAAAAATGGATATCTCTTTAGCATCGATTTAATTGTATAACGTGTATTTTTGAAATAGAACAACGAATTAGTTTGGCACCCAAATTATTACATGAATATTAGTCAAAGTGAAATGGAATATATTTTTCGAGGTGACGATCCTGAAATAACCCTTCCACATTTAAAAGAAAGACGTATTGTTTTAAATTACGTCGGAAAAACTTTAAAGAAAAAATATAAGGGTATGTATAATTGCAAGAATATTGTGAAGAAAAATTTCTTTCACATATTTTACTCAATTTTGTAGCAGTTCTGTTTATTCGTTATATATATGTATGAATAGTTCAAGCTCGATTTTCTTTTGTTTTTCCTCGAAGAGAGAAAAAAGATAAGTTCTCTGTTAATATTATTAAAATTTAAAATATGCTGTCATCTCAGATAGCGATAACATATATCATGCATATTGGGTGGCAGTGTGGTCTAGTGGTAGAGCGCCAGCCTCGTAATCTGAAGTACCAGGTTCGAGTCCACTAGAGCCATGGCATGTTTTTCCGAAAGCTGCGCCCCTCCGTGCAAGATTGAGGCCCTTGTGCGGAGCAAACTGGGCTCCGTCTTTCGGAAAGAGACGTTAAGCCGTTGGTCCAAAGGGTTAAATTAAATTGGCTTTTGTGCCAGGTTGGTCCACATGTAGCAAGACTACGTGTGTGTGTGACCTTTACTCATTAGGTTTCTGGATAACGTATATCATGCATATTTTTTTGTAATAAAAAAGTGTTATTTATAAATGTCACAAAAATATCAAAATAAAAAATAATAATGAAAAATTGATAAAACTTTAAGAACTTTTGAAAAAATATAGATATTGTCAAAGAAAAGAGATGTGAGATTTAAAATTTACGTTGTAAATTACCTTACTGCGTGACAAAGAGAATATGTTTCAAATTTTATTTTTTTCATTATTAAGCAACTAATTCATAGTGAATATTTTATACATATAAAATATATAATAGATGAAATAGTCACATGTTAAGGTTTTCTTGTGTTACAGGTCTATTTCTAAATTGCATAAGAGCATCTGGATATAATGCAAAGAAATTGATGACAATGCTTTTTAACTTTGATTCCTATCAAGATGAAGTAACGTATTATGGAGAAAAAAGTAATTATTGCTATTATGTAGTACGTATGTAATATTACAGACAACACTTATAAATCACAGAATACTTTTATACCTTAGATCATATTAGTATGTATATATGATAGGATATTAAGCTTATAAGATATTTAGTTGTGTTTGGATATGTTTGAATGCAAGCATTGTCAGAAAAATGATCTACTGTGTCTTGTGTCATTTGAATTACCTTACAAAAGGCCGAAGTTCGTAAGACAAAAATTCTAAATTTTTAACGGAACGTATCTTGAATATATTTGTGAATTAATGATTGCTATATTATAAAATGTGATGAAATTTGTAATAAAATTTAAATAATATTTTACACAGTTTGCTAATGTTACTCTTTTTATTGAACGTCTTTTCAGTTCGTCTCTATACTAAGGCCAAGATATTAATAAGTGATCTACGAGCTTACTTTCCAATTAGTCAAGAACTGCAGCCAGTGACGTCTACATTGTTAGTTGATTACTGTGCTCCTCAAGTTCTTCTTCATTTTAAAGCTATTCGCTATACTCAGTATCTCAATCTTCTTATAAGAGGTAAAATATTTACCGTTAAATCACTTTTTATAAACGGTAAATGCTTTGTCCTGCACAAAATTCCATTGTACAAATTTCATAAAATATTCTTCTGACATGTAAAACATTTAATGTAGTGCAGCATTAAATTCAAAGAACAAGCAATGTAACATCTTTTTTAACAAAAGATGTTAAATCAACCCTATCTATTTTACGATTTAATAGAAAGAAAGATTTATTGAAATTCTATGGTTTGATTTGAATTTATTGACATATTGGTTATGATATTTTGCATGTTGCATACAAATCTTTGTGGGTGGAGGCAACTTTTCTGATCTCAATCAATTATTTCTATACAGAGGGTTTGCTGTATTGTTAGCGAGTTATAATAAAACACACTGTTTTTCACGTAGATGGTACATTGCACGTCGGCGATATAGAAGAATTGGAATTACGCTGTTGCTATATTTATGCAGTCCAAGTGGTGTGCGAGGAAGTGCGGAAAATGTGCGCGGAATACGTGGGACGCAGTACTGTCCTAGATACATTAATATCGCACATTTCGACAGTGGTCGATAATTTTATATTTCATTATCAATTAACACACAGTGATGGTTTGTCCACAGTACCGTTTCACTATGTTAAAACGGCAAATTATTAGTACAATATTATATCGCCGTGAGTTCGCGAGTACTTGACGCATGTAAGACGAAAATTGTTCTTTGTATAAGCATATTTTTCTGAAATGATAGTTTTTATCTCGTCATAACATTCTTCCGTAATAATCTAAGAACAGATACAATCGATTGGTATGTCATCACACGGCAGATTTTTTCCTTTAGTAAAAATTTTTTTTTTTATTCCAATCGAATATTCGAAATGATTATTTGATCAAAAAGTTATTGCAACTTTTCTTTTCTAATCATTTCTATATATAAATTTATGTTATATATATATATATTAATATTTTAAAACTATATATATTTAAAAATGTATAATATTAAAAAAAAATATGTATATATTTTTATAATGCATTGTATTCTATAAATATCAAGTATAACCGGTGTTTCGTCTCAAACATGACAATCGCAACATATTTTTTGACTGTCAAGTTTGACGGAAATCTGTTTTTAATGAAAATAAGACATACTTTTTTGTCTCTTGTATTTTTATTAAATCATATTTTGAGAACAACAAACATGACAATCGTGACATGTTTCTTGATTTTCAAGTTTGAGGGAAACCTGTTTTGAATGAAAATACAAGAGATGCTTTCATATTTGGAGACAATCATATTTCGAGAATAAAATATATATTATATACTATCTATGCATTTTTCTTTTACATTATTTTACAGTTGAATATTACACAAGTGAAACAAAGAGATGCAAACAGAAAATTAAAAAGACTATACTAAAACTGCGTAATCTGTAGTAAAAAGAGAAAAACTTCTTTTTAGTTCTCTTTTCCATATTTGTATTTTATTTTAATGTTTATGTCTTCTTTTTCCTGTATATCTATTTCATCTTAAACGAATATAAAATAGTACAACTATTTGAACCAAGAAAATAAACCTGTTTTTTTTTAAATAGATATGTAATTATAACGTCAAAGTAGAACACGTCATTTCTGGAGTGTCAACTTCGGTTAGAAGCCATTGTTCAAACAAATAATAATAATACATCTTTTGCAACCAGATTTCAAAGATATGTATAGATTGGTGCAAAGTTTTTGAATTCAAGTTTGGAAACGAGAACATTATGAAAAGAAGAATAACAAAATGAGAATAGAGAGAAAAAAACAATAAAGAGGAGTAAAGTGTTCGCGGTGATTTCGAATTCGTCGCGAGAATAAAGAGGAAAAAAACAGCGTATTTTTTTCACGTTGCAGAGTTCCCATATCTTCGCATCGCCTTTCGTTTTCCCTCCATTATTCCTTCGAACGTCCAGTCCGGTTCCGAGGTGCAAAAAGTGTAGGCACGACGGCGCGTTACGGGAAACGATAGGCCGGAGGGGCGGAAGTGCAGAGTGCAGATGCTCGAGTGTGCCAGCCGTCACGGTGGTGTTCGACGGGCGCGAATTCGGGCGAATCGCGATAACGTCATGTCGCGCTCGTTGGCGAGGACCGCCGTTCCCAGGGCGGTCGACATTCCCGAACGCGAGGCGAGAGAGACGACGTAGGTAATAGGTGACCGTAACGTAGAGCGCGTCATGACGGAGGGTTCTGCGCCTACGGCGCCGTGGCTGACGGCAAGGAGCATCGCCGAGCGCGCGCGAGACGCTACCCATCGAGGAGGACGGCGTGAAAAGATCGGCGTTAAACGTGAGTTCTCTCTATTCTCATTCCGAAACGCTCCAGGACGATCCGTGACACTTCGACGCTCTCGCGACTCCCGGGGGAGAAACGTTCGCGCGTCGTTTAGGTTAGGTGGAAACGCGCGGCGGAATCGAAAGTCCGATTCGAAATATTCGAACGTCGCGATTTTCCTCTTGAAAGAAAATTAAATGTCTCGACGCGGTGGATACGTTTTTCTTTATTTTGCACGAAAAAAGACGAGGCGTTTAATTTAATTCTCATCCTGCATCGAAAATTAATTTCTTTTTAAAAGTGTTAATTTTTAAGAAATAATTTCGTGAATAATTAACTGCTGTTTTACATGTTTTATTTTTTCTTGCGTACGATCTATTTCGGCTGCAAATTCGATCCGGATTTGCTGATATTCGGATAATTAATTATTGGAAGAGTTATTAATAATATTATTATTCAAATTTAGTTATTAATTATTATCTAGAAGTCAAATCTACTTGAGAAACTAATTTGCTGGACAACAAGATAACGTTTATCTATTGTTCCTGCTGAATCTGAGTTTTTTCTCTAACCGAAAACATCGTTACAAAAGAAACTATTATCTAAGCGCGTAAATCAATTCTTTTCAATCATTTCTTTTACTAAAACATAAAAATGTCTAATTAAATTTGCTTTCCTCGTTTCTAAGAAACTTCAACGTTTATCGGGTTTTTTTTCTCTAATTTTTCGTCCAAGTTTCTGTTGCAAAGAAAGTATTAAATGAGACAATTTAATTGTTTTACATAGGTGATGCGCTATACAATTTGGAGTTACGAGAATGGCACCACCTACGATATTTCAAACAAGCTCGTGCGATATATGACAGCACTTCTATGGATCCTACGCATTGAGTATTGCTATCAAAAGGGCCATTAATGTGAGTACCTGAATTTTAAATGACATTTATAAAATGATATCTTACGATATCTTTTGTCATCGTATCGGTATCAACCTGGGATGTTACGAACATAATTTAATACACCTATATCGATTGCTTGTTGGTTTTGTACAAAATGGCACTGTCTTTTAACATAAAACGACATTAAATATGCCTCTGTCTCCGTAAACATAATTTTCGCACGTGTCATCATCGATTTACGTTTCTTTTTCTGATTCTCACTGGCTGATTCTTGCATGCTATTTTAATTCATCACTATTTGTGTTTGTAATATGAAGAATATTTTACAACTATCATACACTTTTCCAAGCGTATTAATCAGAGTCGAAAATTTCATTTAGAAAAAATTCCCGATAATTTCTGAATTCAAACGATCGAAATTAATCAACGGCATCACGTACAATTTACATATTTAAACCCGCTATGAACGATCTATATTTATCATTCATATTTCATTAATTCACAATTCAGATTTCACGACAGAGCCGTTAATTAATTTTTTTATATGCCAGATATCTCGCCAGATATTTTTATGCATGTATGTGTGTATTCTAATTTTTTTTTTCAAACGCTTCTCACATTCTACGCGACGCATAAAATTGTGAACGGAATTTTATTCTGAATTCCAACACGAAACGTAAAATATAGTCTAAAGTGGGCTTTAAGTTCGTAATTTTGCGGCACGTGTGCGCCGATCTGTCATTTATTGGCGATTTCTTGAGACTTTTTATCGTTCAAAATTCGTCCGTTGGGTATTTACCCAACGCAAGAAATGCCGAGTGCAAACAGTAACTTCGTGCAATCGTACCTATTTCGTGTTTCTTTCTCTGTTGCAATGTGCGTGCGATTAATGTCGGGAATGTGCAAAATGTCATGAAGTCTCATCAATCATTCCACGGGGTTTGGTCAATCATATCACGAGATTTGGTTAACTATAGGTATATGTCACGAAGAGTAATGTAAGTACATATTTCATATGTGATCAATAATGTAATCAATGTGAGAAATTGATTATGAACGATTCCTTTTTATTTGACGATAAATTTATTTAATTATAATATTCTCTTTTTTGATAATTTATTTAATTAATTATAATAAACATTTTTATTGTAATAATATACAAAACGCTCGCAAAATCTTAAATTACGTTATGAAATAATTATTTCTTTCGATTGGCAACGCGCTGGGTTAACTCTTTTCGACTCTTTGTACCACAACTAGTGATTACTAGTTGTAATAACTACATTCACTCCAATTTACAGATGGCTTCAATTTTGCAAAAAAATCTGCAAATAAAGTTTAATAATATGTACATATTTTTAGAGAATTTATTCTTATTTCTTGAATCGTCTTCTTTAAACTTAAGAATATTTTTTTGGAAATAACGTTTTTTTTAATAAAACAAATCAGGATAGAAAGGGTTAACCTGGTTTCTCGTCTCGAACACGATACTCGCAATGCTTTCTTTGGCTATCAACGTGTCGTGTCGCGATGCCATTTGGCACGAATTTCATTACATCTCTATGTAAAGCTATCTTCTTGTTATCACTCGCGAGAAGTTCATTTACTTTATCATGTTAACGTACAACGTTTCAAAATCAATTTACGCTAAGAAACTATTACCTTTTGATGCAGACATTAACATATCCTTGTCGTTCGCAAGGATAGCAACGCTGACGATTTTATAAATGTAAATTAACTTTTAATTAAGTAACAATTAACTTCTTTTATAAATGCCGTCCTTAAAGTACACATTCAACTCGATTTTGCGTGAAGTCATAGCTGTACATTTCCATTCGGTTCGAAAATGCGCAAAATCCTATACGTACACAAAATCATTTACAAATATACAAAATTGATTGGCGACGAATCAACGATACATTCCGTCTTCGTTTAAAGCGACTTGTCGCCGTAATTCTAATAACTGCCATTTGCCATTGAACCCCACAATAATTATCATATTTACACTTACTTTTACATTTACTATTTCTTCCAGTTAACTTTTCGACTTGATTTTATCGTATAAACTCGCACTGAGCCGTGGTTTTCTTGGTGATATATTTTCGATAGCGCAATTTCCAATCTCTGTTTTCCGTATATGTATGAAATTGATTTCACGGCCGCAACTTCCCACTCTGTCTATCTCGTAAATACCAGAATACCGCAATGTTTATTACACATTCACGGTATAAACTCGCACTGAGCCGTGGTTTTCTTAGCGATACATTTTCGAACGCGCAATTTCCAAATCTCTGTTTTTCGTATATATGTACAAAATTGATTTCACGGCCGCAACTTGCGCCATGCTGTCTATCTCGCGAATACCAGAATACCGCAACGTTTATTACTACACATTTACAGGAAGATATACTATTTAATTTCTTTTCTGCATTTGTTCCCAAAATATAATGTTCGATTTGAGCTTGCCGGGTGAAATCACGGCAGTGTCGTTGCCCTCCTGTTTCGATCGCACGACTTCCGTTCGATTCGTCGGTCGCTCTTCTATTAATGACCGGCTGACCGGCGGCGATGTCAGTTTTCCAGGCATTTGACGCAGCCCTTCGCGAAATTCCCTCGAAAGAGATCTGGCTGTCAAACTGTGCATCTGCCTGGGCGTTTCGACTATCTGTACCTCGGGGGTGAACGATCTGTCCTTGGCATCATCTACTTTTGCCATCTGCGAGACAGAAAATCGATTTGACTCTATATGACAAATTATTGACGTATATGATACGTATGATATTTATTTGAAAAAATGCTCTGCATTAATTCTAAAGCTTCTGTGATTAAAAATGCAAAAATATTGATAAAAAATTCATTTGAAAGTATCTGTATCATGAATATATTATTCAAATTAATATTAATCTATTTAATATGACATTGTATTTTTTGGAACCGTACTACAATTTAATTTAGTAACGTTTGTTAGTTAAGTAACGTGACCGACAAATTTATACGATAAATGAAACATTCAGAACAAGAGTGAAACCAGATCGTAGTTAAAAAAACAATTTATGTAGACATTTTTCTACTCTTAAAGTTTTCCTTTTTCTAAAATAAATCCGTCTATTTAATTAGTTAGTTATTTACATGTCATCTATTTTTACAAATTATGGACGCATATATCAATCTTGCTCCGAACAAATGCACCGAGACTCGATATCAATTCGAGATCTATCTGAAATCTAAACGAAGTAAAATGACTGTTTCATCGTTAGTTACCGAAGCTCTGATTATTTTCGCGGGCACGGCAGTCTCTATTTCGGAAGTCTGTCGCCTGCCGAACGCTTCCGCGAGTCTTTTCACCGAGGGCATCGCTCGCGACTCGTCGTCCGTCTCCCCAGACTCAGCCTTAGTCCTGATATATATATCCTCGAAAGATCTGTCGACGTCGGGCGGAATCTCGTCGTAATCGTTCAGCAACGAAATATCGTCCCCGATGATCGCGTCGCGTTTCTCCGTCGTCGCGCTTTCCTCCGCGAGATCCAGCAAATTCTTGGCGATCAGCTCATCCTGAGTGTCGTTCACGTAAACCGGATTCGCGTAATAGCACACGTCGTCAGCAACGTTCGGCATCGATTTGGCGGATGTCAGCCGCGAGTTCATTTCCTCGACCTCGTCCCGTAGCTCGTTGAGCCCCCCCGAGCTCTTCGCGAAATCCCAGCCGAGTGATCTCGGCGTGTCGTTCAGGTGTCCTTTATACGCGCGTCTCGTTAGGTTCGACTTCGCGTTGTTCCGCAACGGCTGATCCTGCAGCTGATTGTTGGAGCGAGCACGACGCAAGCCGTCCTGGTAGCCGAAGGAACTCAGGTCCAGTCTGTTCACCATTCTCTGCTGCCGGGTAGGCATCTTCTGATGATCCGAGAACTCGTTCGCGAAACCGTACGCTTTCAGATCGATCCTGCGAACTATTCGCTCCTTATCGTCCTTGCGCTCGGTTTCGACGCTCTGCTCCTGATTGTTGAGCTTGGCGTTAATCTCATTCTTGCTGTTCTTCCTTTGGTTCTCCAGGATGTCGTCTGCGCGTTGATCCTTCCACGTTGTCTTATCGGGCGCGTTTGTCTCGCTTCTGACTTTCTGATGGTCGCCGACGTCGACGGGAGCACGCGATATCACGGCACGATTATTCGTTTCGGGACTAATTACCTCGGCGTTGTTCCTGTGCCACGACGCCGACGTCTTCGTATCTTTATCACTTTGCAGGACTGAAATACCATCGTCGATCTCCTTGGACGCAGATTCTTCCTAGAACACACGAAGAATCGATTGATGTTAATGATCTAATATAGAATTCGTTTGACAACTGTATTCCAGTTTACGTTGTCTCTTGAATTTTTATTATTCTTTCTTTCATTTATTCTGGCATGCTGCGAAGAGTCACAGAATTCCTATTTTCTGTTGCCTTTCTTTTTCTCTCTCGTAGAACTTTCATACGATTAATATTATTGTATCATGTAGTAACAATGTTCTGTAAAATAAATTTAATTTTCTAACGCAGTAATAATATTGGTGATATTAATAATATTATACAATGCTGGTGTATATTTCATGATATTAGTAAGAATTTTTTAAATATTGTGGTTAGCGTGATCTTTACATGATCTGTAACTGAATCATCAATTTTAGAAGAAGTGACAATATTATTAATCATATGAACGCTTTTTTGCTTAATACATACCAGTCGCAATTTTATTAATAGATTTTTTCTGTTTTTTTTTTTGTCACGTGCAAGTTTCAGCTCTCAATATCAAATGTGTGAATACCTGATTTTGATAAAAAGATTTTTGAACTTTTTGAGTGTCATTGAGAAAAAAGTATCATTAACAATTTACCGCGCCACGTTTGGAGAATACCAAAGTTTTGGGCGTTACTTATTTACATAAATTTAAATTTTGGAAGAGAAGCGCGGACTAATATGTTTTAAGTTCAGCCATGCATATCCGTATTATTATCGTCGTGCGATCAAAAAGCTTTCTTGATAATGTATTTGTGTAACCTATGTTCCAGATATTAATTGTGCAATATTATTTGTTAATGTGATTACACATAAAGATTAACAGTATCATTTGCAATTATTACTGTAAAGCATTTCTTGGTGAGATGAGGGAATTTGTGAATATCTATAAAACATGTCAGATTTAACGAATCTCCCGATATCAGTTCATTACAGTTAGTACAGGTTTAAAAGAATTATATATTAAATATACAAAATTTTGCAAGTAACACAAGTAATATATATGTATATTAATTGCTGTTTAGTTGAGGGAAATTAGCGGGAAATAAGTAACAAACGAGAAATATTAAGGTTTACAGACGAGCGCATAGATATAATTATTTGTTAGTCATCGCACACGCATATAAATAGGTGGTACTTACCGATTAAAATATTCTCTTTTGCAGCTCGTAATTGCGGAATTGATTTCGTTGTGTTAATGCGAATCGAGCAGTATCTCACGAGATACATCGAGAACGTGTAGATGCTAATTAGATTGCATTCTTTGTGCAATTTGTACAAGCGTGATGCGTGCATTTCGAGTGGTAAATAACTCGGGTTCAATTGTCTATTGAAAATATATTTTGGATTCACACCTTTACTTTAAGAGAAATAGACAAAAGTGAAATTTACATACTAACACACTCGATCTTTTCCTTAATTTCGAAATGTTTTTATATACGGGCATGTCTTTAATTGCGTGAAATTTACGCAGAACTATTTTGTATCGTCTCATCTAATAATTCTAAATTTTATCTTATTAATGTTTTAATACATAATTATCATTTACAACTTCTAGGACAATGAGGCTCCTTTTGTAATACAATTCTCAAAAATAATTTATTCGTGCCCGCATAGTCGTCATTTTCCATTATACTGAAAAAATTAAAATCTAATCTAAAAATCTTGCGTTACTCTTTTAAATATATGCGAGATATGAAAAAATTAAGAATAAGCTATTACACTAATAACATAATATAAATAATATGTAGTTTAAATACTTTTTGATATTTGACGTCAAAGATGAAGTCTAAAATGGACTCGCACATGGGTTGTAAACTCCTGGGCAATAATTTTTAGAAATTGAAATTAATATTAAGTAGCAACCATCACCTGTAAGTTTCATGCAGAAAATATGATCAATTTTTTGATTGGTCAATTAAATTAGTTGAGGTCTTCGTATCAATATAAAATATGTACAGGATTATGTTAGATAAATGTCTTCTTCGAGAATTTCGACAATTTTAAATCTCTATTGAACAATCAAGTATAATTTACATGAAAAAAATCATCTAGAAAATATATATAAATATAAGTTTTTTCATGCAAATTAATTATCTAATTAAATAAATAATTATATATTTTTGTAAATACCTTCTGATGAGATCATTTTGTGTACTTTTTATATTATAATAACAGTAATAAATAACAGTAATGATAAATATTAATTCTGATTATGTAAGTCAATTATTAGAAATTTACATGCAAAAATTTATTTATTAGTTTTGCTTTTTGCGTTTTGTTTTTGATTCAGAACGATCTCGCGTAATAAACGTAACGAAATGCAGATAATTAATCAGAAATCTGTTAAGGAGCGGGAGGTCAGCATTATCGTGATACACATTTTAGATTTTTATGCACCCGTATTTATTTGCCACTTGCAAACCACTTAACGTTGTATAAATATGGACTTTCAATCATTAATCCTGTATATGACACTTAATATTAGCGCATCGCGCCATGGCACTATATTATTTCGAAGAATATGGCCACGGAGTTACGATATTAGCACGAATGCATTCGCATTCTCTCAGGTACATTATTGCACCGGAAAAAAATTACATTAACTATATATTTATATAACAATTATCAAATAATTCTTAATGAATCTCTAACCGTTAACTAAATCCACCAATTATATCGCTCGCATTCTGAATTTCTAAGATTCGCGTCGTCTCAGAATATGTAGAATGTCGTTTCCTCTTCACTTCATTTGAAACACAATAGTGATACCCATAATGATCAATTCATTTTGAAGCACGTTATCTCTTACTTTCTCTTATCAATCGTGATAAGAATTTTAGAGAAATAAAATAAGAGAATTTGAGATAATATGACTGTAAATATCTCTAAAATTATTTCTGTTGAAATACTTCGTATTTTTTTTACGACATTACTTCATGGCAATCATGTCACAATTACTAGCATCGTGTACATTCTCTTCTTATTCCATTTTTAAGTCAGCCTTTCTCCTTATCATCACCATATCGTGACGTCGGTCAAACTTCTCACATACAACTTCTTGCATCGTCCCTTATCATCGCCTTTCCCTTCTTGCCGAGATTCCTCCGAGCTTTCTAGATTCCTTTCAACATTCCTGGTTACCGATTTTCCTAACTTTCCATTGTTAACGTCTTCAAGGACTTCCCGATGCCTTTCAGGTCTTGTTCCTCTTCCTCGCGCTGCGACATTGTCATCGTTGAACGCGCACGCTTTCCGTCTTCGCGAGACATCCTTCAGGAACTTGTTCATTATAATTTCGTCGGAGGCACAATCGATCTCATCCTGCCACTCATCGTTCTCGTTCGGCAAAGACCAGACGGAAGGTGAATTTATGTTCTTCTTACGAATTAGATTCCTGCGTTTCGTCATAGAGCTCATTCTGAAAGCACTCGTTCGATTTCTGTTGCGTCCAATTTGAGCGTATCCCGTAGATAACCGATCATTCGTAACGTCGTTTTTCTCGTCCTGCCAGTCGCTTTCCTCAAAAGTTGAGCTCGTCGAGTGTTCGAAGCTAGCGAATCCTTCGAAACTCGTAGAACGATTCAAGTTTGTCGGCTGATCGCAACTTCCTGAATTAACGTTACAGTGTATTTTGAGGTTTGCCGATTTTTCCGTTTCGACGAAATCGCGGCCGTCTTCAGTGCCGGGAATAACAGACGCAGCTTCTGATAGAATCGGTCTCAGTCGGATCCTCCTGTAGTTCGGAATCCTTCTGCTGTCGATCTTCCTACTCCTCTTGATTCCGCCGAAGGTCTGAAACTTCAATCTCGCAAACTCCGGGCTGCGATCGTCGAACGGATCGCGATCATCCTCCAGCGAGGCCGATTCGTCCTCGAAATCATCGTCGAGTTCCTCCGTCTTCCTCGGCCGGAATCTGATGCCACCGAACGTATGGTATTTGTATCCGCTGGTGGTCCAGAACTTCCTGCCACCGACCGACGATATTTGCCCGTTATCGCCCGGACGATCGTTATCCGCCACCCGATACAACCGTCGCCAGCGATCGCGTTCGCTGCTCTCCGAATCGCGAGAGCCGATCGAGCACATCCCGGAGTCGTGGTCGCCCGGGTCGCGATCGTCTCCATCGCCTGGTGAACCCGCGCGATTGTCGTACCGCGGTACTATCGGCTCTTCGCCCTCGCGATCTGCGTCCCAAGGCTGATTCCAGTCTGTCGGTACTGACTTCCGAGAGTCCGTGCCGACCTCCAGGTTTTCTGCCAGAATGTAATTGTCCTCCTCTCTCTCAAAAATAGCTCCTACATTCGACTCCACGGAATTCTTAAATCCTCGATCATCTCTCGCGTCTTCTCTCGTGCTTTCCCTTTCCTCGGGGTACATCATTCGTACGTCGTTTCCTACGAGATTCTCGGCTCGCTCGCCGTCACCGTGGCGCGATCGATCGCTCGCGGACTCCAGATGCAGGAGAGGGTTGATCGCGAAGTGCGGACTGGCGCGGGGGTCGCGGCAGCATCGTCTAGGAAGGCTGCCGCGCAGCGAAGCGGCTTCGAATTGCTCGAGCTCGTCATGACTCACCTGTCGTTCGTGTTGCTCGTCGCCGGCGCAGCTCGATCGCTGGGACAGCGAGCTGCTGGGTCTGCTCGACATCGAGGACATCGCCGATTTAGCCTGTTCCTGCCGTTCCCCACTAGCCATCTTGGATTGGTTGATGTAGTAATCCCTGCCGAATCTATACAGAAAAATCGAGTCATTAGCGTCACGGAGCTCTACATTGAAGAATTGTCAGCACTTGTGATTCTTTTTTTATTTCTGCCTTTCTTAATTATTTAATATTTCAGGTAAACTTTTAGCCAAAAACTTTAGAGAGAAAGTTAAGAGAAATAATTTGTTTAATTTTTTAAATGTATTGTCTTATATTATTTCGAAAAAATTAATGAAAGTTACCGTTTAATGTCCGGTCGACTGGCTGTCAGGAGCGTCTCCAGATTCACTTCGTTCAGCTTCGTTAACTCATAATGGGCTCTAAACAGAATGAAAAATCAAGCTAAGAGCTTCGCGGCTACAATAAGATGTTCGTGAAATTTCTCATGCGTGATTCTCTTACCCTGGCATGTCCGAATTTCTCGAATATTGTCTCTCCAAGCATCGCTTTCGTATGCTCTCCTCGCTGTAGGGATTGTTTTCGATCGGCGGCGCATTTTCCCACTTTTTGTGCTCGCGTTCCGCTATTGTGCCTGTCCAATACATTTATTCACCGTCATGTCCGCGATATGCTTATCATGATACATGAATATTTCATTATATTCATGAATCTTTTCGCTTTTTATTGCAGGACATTGAAATTTTGTTTGAAGGAGAATTGATTAAGATTTTGTTTTTTATACTTTAAAGAAACAAATGCAATTAATATACCATCCCTCGCTTTATGTGACTTTTTGAAGTTATAAAATTTTTACTTCTCTTACACATGCTTGATTTTTTATTACATATTATATTATATAATAATTTCTTCGTGTATGTATGTATATGTATTATTCTCTCTATATAAAATTTATATTTAATATTAGTAAATTATTTTGTACATAATTTTACATCAGCAAGGTAAAGTGGAATTTCTTTTGTCCTTTTATAAAACCAAAAAATACGAAGATATATGAGGAATTTCAGCGCGTGATGTATATTGCGTATGTATGTTTTTTTATCGTCGAGAGACAAGAGTAAAGTTACCTGGTCGTGGAGGGGCGCTTAATGGATCATTTTCGCTCATCACGTCGGCGTGATTCTCATCGATCGTTGCATAAGACAATTGGACTCCGGTTTCTGAACGTTCGCTGCATAAAGTTGAAAAAGAATTATGAGAGAGGCATACCGTGTTGCGACGAAACTATGAAAAGAATTATGCAGCAGGATACGGAACTCATGCAATACCGAGTTGCGTAGGAAACTCGAACTATCATTATCGCTTATTACGCGTTTATTTCGAAACCTGAGCGGAGTTTCGCTTCATTCATATTTACTATATATCCTTACAAATATACAAAAACAAACATTAAAAGAATAGAAATCACAGATAAAGATAAATTTAAATAATATATTTTACATGTATGTAAATTTAATTTAAAACAAGTTTAAAATACATGAGCTATAATTCTATTCTTTTACCTTAAAGTCATAAAATCATAGATAATAGAAAAGATATTTCGAGATTCCTATTATACCTTTTTAGTTCTTTGATCGAATTGTTCTCCAATTTTCCGGGCTGTTCGTCCGTCGTTTTTCTCGTTTCATCGATGGTCTCGCTCTCTCCAGAGCAAACCTCGACTTTCGTCAAACTGTCTAAATGTCTCTGGATTGCCGTGTCGTAATGTTCGGTATATTCGCTCTCTTGTTGCTCTTCATTTTCGTCGGCAACGTTTTCCCCTCGATCGCTCCTCTCACTTGATTTCTCGGATTGCACCTTTACTTCCTTTTGCGCAGAACTTTCCACCGCGGTCGCAATCGTCCTTTCGCCGCGCTCGACTGTATCCTTATGCTTCTCTTTGGTTTTGTCTCCTTCTTTTGCCACCGTTGTCAACGCAAATAAACTTTCATTTCGATTGCTTTCGTCATCTTTACGTTCGTTTATTTTCTTCTCCGAAATTTCCGAAGATTTCAAGAGTCCTTCGTGATTCTTTCCGCCTCGACACTCGGAAATAGTCACGTTATTTTCAGTTTTCGCTTGGCAGGTATCAACCTCATCCTTTTCGAATTGTTGCGTCGTGGTTGCTCCTTCCTGATTGCTTTTTGTTTGATTATTTGTCCCGTCGCATTCGGAGATCTTGGGGGTCCTCGGAATCACGTTGTTGATCGCCTCCATCAGTTCCTTTTCGATCTCTTCGTCAGATTTTGTAGAGGAGCATTCGGATAGGTCGGACGTGTCCTCGGCATCCCGGTCGCCGATCAGAGCCTTGTAATACGCGTTAGAGCTCGGGACCAACATAGCGACCGCGTCCGGCTGCGACCGGGAAGTCTTTTTCTTCTGAAACAACCAATTGTCCTCCCAGGACTCGATGGGCGAGACTATATCTATCGTGCGACCAACGGCGTGACGTTTTGTCCTGACCGGTGAATATTCGTTGCGATTTAAATCCGAAGAATCCGACGATGAAGATGGCGATGGCGAAGGTAATTCCCGTGGAGCTATTACAATAAAATTTAGAATGAATATTAAATGGAAAAAACAAGGCAATAAACGAGCATTAAAGGATGTTTAAAAACATATAATTAATTGGTATATATAC
>NW_020220590.1:316078-326627 GCF_003070985.1 Temnothorax curvispinosus | reverse complement strand
GTATATATACCAATTAATTATATGTTTTTAAACATCCTTTAATGCTCATTTGTTGGCCTTGTTTTTTCTATTTAATTTTCAATTTATACGAGCGTAGTTACTTTTTATTTACTTATCAGAATGAATAATTACTGCGTGCGATAAAGTTATAGATTGTTTTATGCTAGAAACAGTCATGAGACACTATATTATTTTTAACATCTTTTTTTAAAGATAAGGATATCAGAAGGATTTAAACAATTGTCCAAGTATTGAAATATTCTTCTTAAATTGAGAGCGATCACATCTATTTTACACATAGACGATTCCACACACTTTTTAAATATGTAAATGATATTTGAAGTGAAAGTTGAGATACTCACGGTCAACGATATCCATCCCATACTCTGGAAATGGTACGCGCCGGGTGCATCCTAATGCCAAGGCGTCGTTGTCTCGAAGTTCGTCATCGTCCGACGTGATGGTGGTTACTTCCTCTATCCTTTCTTCCATCTGTTAACAGGAAACGGTCTCCCTTAGTGAGCATACGAGATGCGATTATATTTTATTATATTGACTATTACGTTAAAGAATTTAAATTTGATATGCAAATTTCACGTTTATCTTTCGTTGCACTTGGTAGCGCTATACGTTTCGCATTGCGAGAATATGCAAATGCGATGATCGTAATCGGCATCCGTACCGTAAAGGACACCGGTTTCCGACGATCTTCATTCCGCCTGATCGCCGCGCTATGATCGCCGTTGCACGTGAGACGCTCGGACGCGTAACTCGTTGCATCTTCCTCAAGGCCATGTTCGTTCTCGTCTGAAAAAGGAACATTATCTTCGTAAATATGACTTTTCCACACTTCATGCGCGATAATACGTTAAGTAAATCCTACGTACTTGCGGTATATTTCGCTTTAGGCGAATCTGTGTCGTGCAGAACGTTGCTATTGCCGTCAACCCGTTCCCTTTGGTATCTTTCGATGACCTAAAATGCGCATAATAAATTCGGTCATATTTAATTTTAGTACAGCTTTTATTGGCGGCGATAAATTTTTAATTAGTAATAAATTAATATAAGAAACACACAGTGCGCATCTTAATTTTGTATAACCGATTCGAACATGATACAGATTATAAATAATATTTAACGTATATGCACTGAGAAAAAAAGCTGTTGCTTCAATTAAAGTGGTATCACGGGGTGCCAAAAACATAAGTAGTTTATTCAACTGTATTATTATTAGACCCAATTAAATTATTGGTTTAATAATCCAGATATTGGGTCTAATAATAATAGAATTGAATTAACTGCAGTACTTATATTTTTGGCACCCCGTGATAGCACTGTAATTGAAGCAGCAGCTTTTTTTCTCAGTGTGGAAAATATAAATATTTATCTCATTATAATTAGTTTTAGAGAGTATAATATATTTTTTTATTATTTATTCAAAAAATTTTGAAGATATTGTGTGTTGTTCATAGTTAATTGAGGTAGTCTATCGCTTTCTTAGATTTCAAATTGTCTGGTGCATACAAACAACCTTATTAAGTATCGCGGTAGCAAGGAGATCCTCGTAACTATTATCCCCGACGACGCGTCCTTCTGGAGGATGCTCTGGAGGATCCGCGGACGCGCTCAATCCTGGTAATTTCCGGGCTTCCTCGACGGCTCGTTCGACGATCTCTCTGAGCGCCGCGTGCGCCATAGCTGGCGGATCCGTAGATGGTTTGTCTAGAACATTAAGTCGGAAAATTTTGTCAAGAGATCGACATTGTCATCGTGGTGATCGATGATAAGAATATATATATTTTCTGCTGGTCATAACGTCTGCAATTACTTATATATGAATGCGACATAGAAGTACTTCTGGGGTCAATTGTACCGTTAAGTTCGATATATTAATTTAATATTACATTTAATATTACTCTCCTCGCGTTCATCAACTTTTCTGTAATTATAAACTAAAATATCTCTAAGAACTTTATAATTATCAAAAGCTTGTACACCGATTTCGTTGAATTAACCGCAGACTTCGGCCACGAAGCGATGCGGATAATGTTTTCTCCATGCAATTTAATCTTATCAACTATATTCATTATTAATACAAAAGAGAGAACATACGTAAAGGCACCTCATTCGAGAACACGAAATTCTCGTTTGATTAAGACATTAATGGTTTTTTAGAACTATTTTGTATCGTTTACTCCCACTGGTCTCCGAATGTCGTGTTAATTCACGTTTGTTTGGCGGCTCCATGGATCGATCGCGGTTTCCGCGGAGTGACTGTCTGACACTCTATCGTGAACGATCGAGCGCACCTTACGAACAGTTATAGCAAAACGGGGTATAGCCCGTATAGCAAGCGCGAGTCGCGCTGCACTTTCTTCGGCATGATCGAGTCACGGCGAGATAACGGCGATACAGCCGGCACTCGCCGTGAATACCGGCCGCTTCTTCGCCGTAATTTCTCCGACGCGACCTTGCCGCCGATGATGCATCCTTATGGCCACTCCTCTCGTCGACGACTCTCACGACTTCATCCCATCCCTCCGTCTTTTTCTCTCTCTCTCTTTCTCTCTTCTCCTTTTGCGTATCTTGTTCGCCGCGGATCGCGGCCGCCAGGTGAAATTCACCGACCTCCTGAACTCTTTCCGCGGGAAATTCCGCGAGGTCCGCAATTTTTGCTCCGTCTACATTTTCACATCGGATTCTGGACAGCCAACGCTAATAACGATCTCAATTCGATAGGATTCTAAGTTATTTAAGTGTGTTTTTAGAATTTTAGATTCTGCATGATATTTATCAATTTGAATGAATAACTTGCATGAACTTTAACTGGTTGATCTTTAGAAGGATATTTTCATAAATTTTGAAAATTTGAATTAACAGAAAAATATTTTGTCAATGTCAATATATTCCAAACAGATTTTATCTCGTGGGAACTTAGCAAGTTTTCGTCCGAGAACTGAAAAATCAACTTAAAAGAGTTTTTTTATTTTTTGTTCCTGTTAATTCAAATATTAACGATTATTATTGGAACTTTTAAATGACTTATTCAAGTTTTCATGAAATAAAAAATGAGATAATCTTTTATTTAAAAAGAAGTCAATAAAATATAGTGCAGGAAATTTTTATTGAAAAGATATACGTGTTGTTGTTCGCGACATCTCATATAGAAGATTAATAATCCTCAAGCACAACACTGGGCTATTTGCAAATAAACACATCGCGTGTGCGCGAACGTCCCTCTTCTCTTTTTTCTTCTCTTTCTTTCTCTTTCTCTTCTTTCTCTTTCTCTTTATAACACTCGTGTCTCGCACTCGTGTTTCACACAACCACTTCTTGCATACATACAGTCGAGGATCTACCTTGTCGAGGACATCCAGCCTTGATCTCGCGCCGTAGAAGGTGAAGGCCGGCTACAGAGGTATTTTGCGCGCGATCCGGCCGCCTTAAACATTAGTCGTATTATTAGCCGGCATGTAGAAGAAGTTTCTTCAGCGGGCAAAATCGTCTTCTCTCTCTCGACAAGTATTAATGGAGCGATAGAGCCAGTAACACCGTCACTGGCCTTCGATCGATCTTTCACTTTCCTCGTACGATTATATCAAACGACGTGTCGCGGTAGCGTGACGTACAGGAATAATAATTGCGGATAATTAATCCATGATAATCGAGTCTTCCTGCTGTGACCGATTGGCTGGAAGAAATCGAGGAGGTTCGATCGCTTCACGTGATATGTAATTTAACGTACGATTTATATATGGAAAGAAAGATGTCAACGCAACCTTCGACATCACTGACACACGATAAATCAAAATTGCTAACGCAACATAGAAATCTTAATGTAGCTCGAGAATCTGCATAAATTCTCCATCCGACAAGTTTTCATTTTACCGGCTTGCTGCCGACTCTGTGTATAGCTTTCCTTGCGTTAGGAATAACAGATTTAACTTTGGCTGGGAATCATTGTAGGATATAGCGAACGGCTTCGGAATTTACCGTTCGCTTTATTTTACGAGCATCGAATTTAAGAACACCAACGATGCGTCGGCTTTCTCATGACGCAACGTCAATTACCGCGCTATCGAAACGTTGCTCTGTAAAGTGAAAATTTGGTTTACAAATAAATGCCTTTCCCATTTACACGCGAATAATTCGACAGATAAACTCTGTTTGACAGCGTAACGAGCGTGCTTTACGTGGGAAACTCATTCCTGTCGGAGAAATTCAACGTTCATTCAGCACGACGACACCTCAGTGCGCGCGCGAGAAGCTCGTGTTAAAAGTCTGGATAACGGAAGTCGTAAAACCGTTGCGCCAAGGCATTTCCCCTTTTTCGCCTTCTGTCGATCACGACGTTATAAATGGTCGATCGCGCTCGGAGATCTTAAGATGAGGTTACTGGACCAGTTTTGCACGCAGAGAGAACGGCGATATCTCGCGAGAGGATGCGCGTCGCGAGAACGACGTGTTTTCGTGCGAAAGTTCGGGGGGGGGGGGGGACTACTGATATACAATGAATGAGAAATAAAAATTCGTATACGTTCAGAGGTGCCTCAGTGGGAATAACACGCGGGTTGGAATGAGAAAGTGGAATATAATATGATATTAAAATAGAATATGTACATGAAGAAGAGTGAAAAGTGTGGAAGTAAATATTAAATATCTCTTTCTCCTGCAATTTTCGTCATTTGCTGTCTATTTGGTAGCAAATTAGAAAATAAAGAATTAAATAATTAAATATACAGAATAAAAATGCGGCGTTTATCTATTTACAAAAATTTATGGAGAAGTAAGGTGTCTCTTGCTTTTCTCTAAATATAGCTTCCAATATATTATATATAGCAATGTATAATATACTGGATATATTACTTGTGATAATATTATATGTCAGGTTATTACTGTTTTTACTTTGCAACAAGTGATGATCATTGCTGTTATTCGTTTATCTATGTCGGATTGTTCAGAGATAAGAAGATAAGAAATCAGAGTTATTTGCGGCGAAAAGTATACTTGTACGACGTACTTTCATTGTAACGTTGATAAAACATGTTATGATAGCAAAAATGGATGAAATACGTACAGATATATGAGTAATTCTTTTTAACATTGAATGATTCGGTAGAGTTAATTCTGATTTTTTTTTTGTTAAGATGAAAATTGCAATCAGTTCTATTTGACTCAATTTCGATCATTTTTCGAACATTTTTAATTATGTGTTGTGTATTAATTTTTTCTCTATTTCTAAACCCGTATTTATGGAAAGGGATGATTAGCACAGATATTTACCATTTTTCCTTGTGATCAGAACGTAGACGAAATAGGCGACGATCAGACCACCGATCAACGTCAACATTTCTTCGGCCGACTGCAGTTGCATTAACTGCACCTTTCACATCGTATCATCGGCTAATGCGATTATTCTGTCCCTCCTTTCTATTCTTTCCGTCTTCCTCTCGCACTTCCTCGCCAAAGTTCAGAACTGACAAGTCGGACACTTAGCACACATGCGTATATACGTTTATCAGCGTTTATCAGGTTGAAATTTACTCGTTAGACATCACCATTCTTCGCGAGCGTTACAAGTACCTTCGATAAGAATAACTAGGACTCATCTTACGTAACTCGCAATTTATAGAATTATTTCGAAGTCGGAATGTAAATTGCGCTTTGCCCTAATCCCCTGAAAAATGTGACGATGCTCCTCCTCGTAATGAAAATAGTCTAAATTCTGAAGAAATAGCCCACACATTCCACGAATGCGAATCCACAGAGACAATTTTAACGTTGGATTATTCCTATGTAATCAAAATGCATATTTCTTTTTATTTTTATGATTATAGTTTAAAAGATATTGCCGTATATCTTTCGGTTTTAAGATAAAACCATAAAATATATTTCACATCCGTTTAGAATCTATATGTCAAGATAATTTTAATATTTATTACGTCTGTAATCATGTTTTTTTCTGACTTGTTTAAAACACCGCTATATTTTTTAGTTGTAGAAAGTTATAAAATAGATCTCGTATCTATTTAAAAGTTATCGTGTATCTATACGTGAAGATAATTTTAACGTTTATTACCTCTGTAATCGAGATAGCATTTTCATTTATTTCTATAAATAGTTTAAAAAATATCGTCATATTTCTCGGTTTTAGGCCATAAAATAGATCTCGCATCCATTTGAAAGTTATCGTGTATCAGGTATCTATACGTGGTATAGCGATAATCTTTTGTCTTTAAAGATATGATACTTTAATGATACATGTTGTTCATTGCATTATGCATTGAAGATCATAAGTCGGAGTGAATATGGAATCACCGAAGAGTTCGTGGGTCAAGTTTTTATATAACCCGTGCATGACACGTCTTCGACGAATCTCACGAAATATTCGTACACGCGCGCAATGGCGTCAGTTTTTTCCTTTTTCTTTCTCGAACGAGCGGTTTTTAAGTTCTCATTTGCATAGCAAATGCTGAAGTAATGAACCGTGGCGACGTCAACATTCGAACTTTAAGATTCCTTCCGAGCACACGTTTCTACTTTTTCTAAAGGTGACGCGGTTGAAGGCTACATGACAAACATCGTGATCGAGCATATCGCGTTTCTCACGTGCATGATTTTATTTCGTATATCAACTGGATGCACCTTGCACGGAAGTATTATGTAACAACTTTAGTGTATTCCGATTTACAGATTGCTCGGTTTATTTTACGGCCAATATTTACTTATATTTCCCTGTAATATTTAAAATGAAACACGTGAGTTTTACGTCAGGTAGTAATACGCACTTGTGAAATATTTTACGCGCAATACAGGTGTATATAAGTGTTACGAGTCGATGGGCGGAGCATCGTCGCATCTTTCAAAAATATGTGTCACAAATGGAACGCTCATAAATCGGTTAATTCTGAAATTTTGACATTTCTGCGTAATTTGCATAATGATTGTTTCGACGGGCAACGTTGAAAGCGCTCGAAAGTTGTCATGATCATTTCTCGGTTTAAAAGTATCTCGTTTGTTCAGTTGTGTCATGCGGTTGATAAAAGACCGTCACGCGTGACGATAACGAGAGCTCAATAAGATCGTCCTCTTTTTTTTTGACACGCGAGAATCCTTTCGTTCTGTGTCATAGCATTTACTGGAATCTATTCGCTAGATATCATTATTTATATATAAGGGACAAGAATAAAATACTTTATTTCATAAAGGCGTGTTAATTAAACGAGTATATCAAGTAGAAAAACGTCTTCTAGAAAAACATAATTCATATAATTATGAAATAAATTGTAAACGTGAATTAGCAAAAAGAGAACTTTTAGGAATTTTTTTGATAGTGACTTTTTTGGCAATAAAAGAATTGAAAATGCTGACGCGATCATAATCACGATAAATAATTAGAAAAAAAATAGAAAAAAACTGAAATATTGGGTTGGCAAATAAGTTCGTTCGGTTTTTTCCATTCAAAACCAGTCAAAAAACCGAACGAACTTATTTGCCAACCCAATAAAAAACGACAGCTTGTGTTGAGTAATGTGATTTATCGCTCGATTAGCGATGTGTCTCGCATGAATCTTTGGACTTAATTAACTAATAAACAGAATTTATATTTTTCAAACGTCATGTAGATTCCATATTAAACGACAGAAATCAAAGAAATAACTTTGCTCCTCGAGCTATCAGACTTTTTATAACATTAAAAATATATTTGCTTGAAATATTAAATACAAGACTCGATTAATCGAGGAAAATGATCGGGAATAAACGAAAAAAGACAGCAAATTGTATGCTCTTATTTTAACTTGATCTTGACGTATAAATTTCGAACGTTGTAAGGATTTTTTTGCGTTTGCGGTGCAAAAACAAAGTCATTTATCAGAATAATTGCGTGCGAGACGAGATCAAAAGTGGCGGTGAATGCCCAGACTTCAAGGTCTTTGAATCGATTTCTCGAACGTGAGAAGATCTGTGCTTCTTTTGCTTCCGCGGCTGGTATCGCCTCTTATCGCTCCACCGTAATTAGTGTCGACCTTGATATTTTAGTATAACGAGAGAACTCTAACGCGCGAGCTACGAGCGCATTTTTTCGCGAATCATCAAGGAGAGATCAATTTTATCTCTCCCGAGCTTTTCGCGCGATATGCAACACAATTACGCGACCGCTAAATATTAGACACCGCAATTACCGTTTTCTTATTTTCATTTACCTTGAAAAAATAGGTAATGGCATGAAAATGAAATAACAGGAATCCATTCTGTAAAATTGTACGTTTAGTGCCTGAGGCCTTTAAAGATAAATTCGTGAACATTTCTAAATTAAATTAAACTAATTAAAACTTTATATATACATACATTTTTTAATAATTAGATAATATAATAATAATAAAATAATTTAATTTCGAATTAATGAAAAGAAGTTAATTGTTCATTACTTCGAATTTTTCAAATTTTATTACGCAATCGGCAGATTTATAGAGAATTTATATTAAAATTTGTGCAGTGAAATTTTAAATTGATTCTATATACTATTCAACATGTATAGGTTTGTTTCTCTTCTCCCCTCTCTTTCTCTTATCTCTCTCTTTCTCTCCCCGGAGAAGTTATTAGGAATGGAAAGGATGTCAAAGTGCTTTCCCTCTTCCCCCGGATTAGAAATTCAATTTCACACAATAGACTCCTGTCATTCTCTGTCAATTCACTTATTTCCTAGAACTCGTGTCAGCATTTTCATTAATCAGAACGTCACCGATGTTTATATCAATCGCGAGCGAAGCCGAACGAACGTAATCATCCGAGGTTAAAGTTCTCCCTATTACGCGTCCGTCAAAGACATCTCACCGTTCCCTTCTCACGTTGTTTCTCGCGGCACATTCCTCACGTTTCGCGCATCCCTGTTTCCTACCGTCGCATATCCTATACCTTCTATTTCGCGGTCGTCCTTTAATCGCGCGCCGCGCGCGGAATTTCACACGCGCGTTCTCGCACCGCTCGCCCGCTCGCGACTGAGACACGCGTCACGCACGTCTCGCCGTCGCCGCCGTCGTCGTCGCTCGTCCTCGTCCACCTGTGCACGATGTGTACGACCTATGGCTTCCTCATAGTGGGGAGCCTGTGGTCGCTTTTGCGAGAGAACGCGCGTCTATCACGATAATCGCGCGCCGCCGGATTGGGTCCCGCTTTGTGGGACCACGGCGGCCCGCATTCGCACGCGCGGCGCGCGCGTTTAACGCCTAATCATAGTCGTTTAGTCTCGAAATTAACCCGGTAGTAATCTTTAATACTTCCGCGGTTTATTCGAATTTGATACGTCGATGTTATCCCCGGAATATTGTACCGGATGAAGAAAACGTTTGCCCGAAAAATATTATGTCTTTTATGGTTTTATAATAATAGAATTTTCTAATATGTGCACTTATATATTTAATAAATTGGAAAAAGTTAAAAACACGCATCGTCATTCTTGTTAATTAGTTTCTAATAAAATTATTTACTTTAAGTGTTTTTACTTATTTCTAATAATGCCATAATTCTGAAATTAGCAACATTTCAGGGTTAAGAATTTATATGTGAAAATCATCAACGAATTATTCTTTTCACATTAAAATATTGATCGTATGACACTCGCGGTATTCTGAAAAATATAGAATTTTAATGTCTGTTTCTTTCAAAATGTTTATTCACACTTTTAACTTCTTCGACAAAGCTTTAACAACAATGAAAGTTTGCAATTGTTACTACGACGTACCGCGCGAACTTAAGTTTGCGAAGCCACACGACTTACCCAGAGAATTGGAGCGATGTGTTGAAGCGATATCGGTCGTTCGCGCTCGCCACGTTATGTGGTCTCGTCTATGGCGCGTTATCGCGTGCATACGCGGCTCAGTCATGCGAACGGTGTCTTTTTCAGCTCTCTTTCAGGTGGAACCAGAAGAGAGTTCGCTCGACCGCGCGACAAGATGTAAAAGTCGCTCGGGTTACGCGAGACTCGATCTCGTACCGTTTCAACCGCGCGGGGCAAGTTGGAATCGATACAAGTTTTGTTACGACATCGACGGTCCAAATTAGCGATTTTAATTCCGTAAATTCCGCGGCGCCGGCTAACCGGCACTATTAGTTGATCGTAGCCTACGTAAATGTCATTTGGATTTGCGGAAGAGTCGTGGAACTCGTTTCCCTTATCCGCGAACGCGCTCGCCTGGATACTTTTACTTCGTACAGCTGTATGAATTTTCCTACGGATTTATCTGTCAGATTTACTCCACGAGCTGTGCAAAGGTACTTCATAAAGGTAATTAGTCATCGCGAAACTACAAGGACTTTTTATAAAACTGGTATGTGAAACATTTTGTGACAATCATGAGTAAGCGATGTGTAGCCAGCTTCGTCGGCGCTATTTATATGTTCTTCAACCGAGTTAGGCACGTCGACTTGATGATTATTATTCGAAGAACATTGCAATTATTCGTCATTTCCTTCATGGCTTCCTTCGACTAGCGAATCGGCTAATCAAAAATCTATCCTTCGTAAGAAATTACGATGATTCATTCGTAGG
>NW_020220590.1:261751-316068 GCF_003070985.1 Temnothorax curvispinosus | reverse complement strand
TTGCTGTCACAGAATTTTTTATTTAAAACGTAACCAATATCTGTAACAAATTAGGCAATGTATCAAACGTTTTCCTTTTAATTTTAAAATATGAAATGCAGCAAAGAAAGATTTGTTTTTGAAAGTCTGTCTTATAGACATATGTTATGAATTATAAACATATTTTGATTGCTCTCGTGACCAACATCGTTGTTGGCATTAGTATGAAGAACCGAAGAAAGGAAGAGTTGAACGACTCAAAAAGTGGACTTGAAAGCTGCTGATCGCCATTTAACAGCGAATTCCCAATGGCGAAAGTTGATGCTTCGACTTCGGCGACTTAACTTGAAACTTCGGCAGCAATCTAATTTTCTGTCGAAGAGTCGAAGACTTACAGATAGAAAATATCTACTATACGTTAATTCTTAAATGACTAATATTAAATTTCAGTAGTGTCAAGATATATGGGAATTTATCTTTAAGTTAATAAAGAATTTTCTTGGCCAAGTCGAAGCTAAGATGTCCAAGTTGGAGTTTCAATTTTCGCTATCGAGAATTTGTTGTTAAATGGGGATTAGTTCCTTGATCTAGTTCCTACGTTGTTTCTTCTTTTCTTTAAGTATGCATTAAATGACTGTTGACTCTGCGACTGGCCGCAAAAGTTATCGGAATATGTTTATGATTTATAACAAGGTAGACTTTTGAAGACTAGTCTTTTTCTTCAAAGTCATATTCGATATGCCTTTCAAACCGGAGTGAAGGTTCGTGAAAGCGGCGGAACAGTGTTTTAGTTTGTAGTTAATATATAATTAAGTGTTTATATCATATGTAAATGTTCCTAAGTAGAAAATTATATTGGAAAGATATTTATTAATACGATAAAAATAGACTGATTTATTATAGATAATTATCTGTGCAAACCGATTTATATACTTATATTTATCCGAAAAATTTACATCGCTTTGATCAAAATACAAAATTAATTGTGTTGTATTAAACAATATTAGATATAAAGAATTATATTATCTGATTGATATATTTAAAAATATTAGATTATATGATACCGCTTGCGAGATTGTGCGCAGGCCAGATGCTTTGAAGAGAACACGACGTCGTCGCGGTACAGGGTGCACAATCTATCGAGTTCTCGCTGAACTACGTATACATATATCACAGTGTCTCAAATTTTTTAAAATGTCGTAGATAAATCCCTTTTTCTTAAACAATGTAAGATACGCGATATCACATCAGTTATTTTTAAATAACGCATTAGATAGCGGCAAAATATCATATATGATATTTTACCGCTAATAATACGTTATTTCTCGAAGGAGATATTATTTTTCTTATTATTGTGACATTTAGCTGCATTATGCAAAAAACTTCCGCAAATTCCAATCTTTAAGTGCGATCGTTACATATTCCTTACTATCATACAAAATAACAAAATCGATTTAATTATATACTTTCTTTACGTTTGTTACGACACACGTAACATTATACAATAGAATTAATAAAATCGAAGAATTTTATTCGAGTAAAAATTTTTTTAACGGATACAAAAAAATAGAAAACTTTTTCTCGCGTATACTCAGAAGATTTATCTATTCGCGATGTCGAGATCTTCGATTTTCGAACTCCCGTCGATAATGAATTCGTCGGAATGAATCCACTTTCGCTGCGACGGACGGAGGACTGTCTTCATTTTCGCGTTTGAATACTTTTAACGGGATCGGCTTGCCGTGGGAAAATAAAATTGTGTGGAATGAGCCAAATGAGGACGCTACGATAATTACGAGCGCCGGTAGTGTCTTTTACGTAATCGCGCGCCGTCAAGATGTCGCGAACGCGGGTATAATGATAAAATGCCTGGAGAATGACGACCGGTGGAGCGGAGCGGCGCGCATTGTCTTCGTCGGGAAGGCATTATCACGGGCGGCAGTTAATAACCGGTGTACGTCATCGTGGTAAGATATTACATCGGGTCGATCTCAAGACTCATCCGCGAATTGCACATGCGGTGTCTTATTCTTACCGTGTTGAAAAATCCAATAATTAGTACTTCTTGAACCAATTTGAAAATTGAATTGGACTTCACTCAATGAAAATCATCGAGCAGTGATAGTCGTGTAAGTCATGATTTTTAAATTATTTAATTAAACTTTAATTAAACTTATTAAACGTTCGCTTTATATTTTTCTAATTAAAAGATCATGAAAATATTGGAAGTGGAGACATTCGCAGCCTTAAAAAATCTGTTCATATCTACGAGCTTGCAAATAATAATGCATTTGTGTGATTTATAATAATAAGATAAACTTTTTTTTGTATTTAAGATAATGCAATAATTATTATTGGATTATTTTTGGTTAAAAAAAAAACACCGTCTAAAGGAACACGCTCTTTATTTATAAATATGCTGCGAGAAGTTGAAATTGCGCGAGACTCATCGAGATATTTTCTTTAGCAGTGTTAGCGTGAAATAAGCACCGAAGACAATAATTAACGCGTGTCGGCGAGGTCGGAATATAAATGCATATGTAGAAATACAGGTCATGGTACATATTCATACAGACTGCAAGATTTTGATATTGCACGAAATTAAATATATATATTCTTTCTTTTATAACAACGAGAGAGTGCATCTAAAGCGACTGGTTTTATAAATCATAAAATAAAAAGAAACGAGAGAGAAAACAAGATTTAAAAAATTGAAAAGTTTCAACAACAGGATAAATAATTAATTGAAAGAACACCCGTCAAGCTGAATTAGATCAGGTTGCAAATAGGATACTTACTCGTAAGGGACGCTTTCAGGCACGTAGCCAATCGAGTCAGAGCGGCGATTAACGGCGGACGATATTCCTCCAGAAAGCTGTCGTCTGGATTAATGGACATTAATTAGAATTTTGATTACAATTTTGATTAAAATTTTACACCAACACCGCAGCGATGTCAGTTGCAATTTACACGCGGTAGGTCGCTTACACTCAGAGTCCCCGTACAGTCGATCGATCGGCGTGTCGTCTACGTTTTCAACGAGACCGTCGACTATCTTCTCGACAAAATTTCGGACCGCGTGCACCATGCGCCTCTCTTCCCGGTCCTCCTGAATCTGCTCCACGTTCGAGATCGTGGTCGCATGTCCTGAAAAATTGAAAGCATTGTTAAAAATGTATATCTTTTCGATACTCAAAGCGGAAGATTCCATTCAAACGGCGCTTTCTTGTTGAAAAATTGGGGCCAAGTAAGGACAAACATCACAATTGATGAATTAATGTGTCGCTCGCTCTTACCGAATGCGCGCGTTCCGACTTGCGTTAATGCTGAGTTTATACGGATTACAAAATTGCGACTGTCACGTCCGCACAGTTACGGAATCACGTTTCTTCCGCGTTTAATTTTAAATGTCACGTTTCGCGCACTCGTTCCTCGATATCGCGGAACCGCGCTCGAAACTTCGCGTTGTCACTGCCATCACGTCAACAAGTCACAAATCACACAACCCGTCCGTTGCGCGGGACGAAGAAAAGTCGCTTTCTAAATCCTGGACCGTACGCCTCGCCGTTAGATCGCTCGCGCTCTTTCCCGATCGAGCGCGTTGATACTATTCACGTGGCGGATCACCCGGCGCGCACCGAACAATGAGCATCACCGTGAGAGACTTTTCGAGCCGTTCTTACTGTTCAAGTCTCCTTCCGTTACGCGGACTTTTCTGCCTTGCAACAAGGACGGACGTTCGCCGATCGGGGGATAGAAAACGGCGCGTGCAAAATCACGTATCGAAAAAGAAAGCACACGCCGGACGTGTACGTTCCGGAACACTTGTGACGCCTCGCCGTTGCCTTGTCGCGAGCCTCAGAAATATTTTGACTGAATAACGTCATAAGGAATTCCGCTACGCTATTTCCTTGCGCGCGTTACCTGCAACGTAGACGCGCGATTTGATGGCGCCGAAGTACCCATGCAGTTCCTCCTCCTCATTCGCCGTGCCGCCGAAATTGTCGAACCACTTGTCATTCCTCTTTAGCCACGATCTGCGAAATTGTAAATTAAATTTCTTTTAAATACGATTTTATTTAAAACCATTTGATGATAAACTTGGAAAAATCTTTAATACACTACAGGTGCAGATTTAACGTTAAAGCCTTAAGGTTATCCTAAAGCCGTGATCCTAACCGGTTTTTTTTCAGTTCTTTTCTTAGCACTAATCTTTTAATTGGTTTTATAAAAATGCAAAATTCTTGTCTAGAATTAAAGTACGCATCAAAATCTAGGTCATGGTGGTCGAATTTATATTTGGTGGTCGTCACAAAAAATATTAATTGTTTTTCGTTTTCGATATAAATTCGACCACCATGACTTAGATTTTGATGCGTACTTTAATTTTAGACAAGAATTTTCTATAAAGCCAATTAAAAGATTAGTGCTAAGAAAAAAACTGGTTAGGATTACGGCTTTAGGATCACCTTAATGATAGGGACTCTAAAGAGACCTCGATAAAGATTATATGGTTCGTTTATCGAACGGATGGAGGATGCAATTCGAAAATAAATAATACGGTAGGGAGTATGAAAGCGTATTATTGGCGGAAACCTTTGTTGATGGCAGAATATGCAGTGCCAGGCATTGTCGGACGTGTCCCAACGCGAACAGGCCTTCCTACAGGATCTAGCGCCGCAATCGCTGCAGCGCACGCCGCGGCCGACTAGAAACGGTGCTAGGCAACAGGCGCAACGTCCGTCATCCACGACCACTCGTTGTTTCGTTTCCCTCGCCTTCGAATTCTTCCTAAATTTTTTTCTTTCATAAATCAGGATGCAAATATCGAGGGAGCCAGGAAAATAATTATGGTCGTAATCACGTGCATCGATCGCTGACGCATGTTAGATCTTTAATTAATTTTGTAATTAATTAGATGTTGCTGAATATTTATCAATTGACGGGGCAATAAAAATTGATCGATTTCAACTTGATATTGATTTTTTTCAGAATTGATTTTGCCTTTTTAGCTTGTTTATTTAAATGTAATTCATAATTCATAGAAATTATTATATATTAAAATAAAATTAAAATTTCTTCATTCTTTGTATTTTTATTGATATAATAAATTGGCACGATGATGAAAGAGACGTATATGTTAGTATCGCCTGTTTTTTGCGAGGCAAATTAAAATTTTCTTTAAATAAAATTATACGGAAATATAGATGCAGAGATGTCGAATTTTGATCAATACACTTTAATATTATTTAATTTCAATTTATGAAATATATCCCAATTATTAAATGTAAATAGGAGGGTTTACTCAAAATATACAACACACAAACTGTGAATAATACATTTATTTGACGCAAAATTATTCGCAAAATTTACAGCCAAAATATATTTGTCATTTACATACTAAGATGGAATAATAATCTAATATATAGAAGTTTAATATATAAAAATAATAAATCAGCAAGCAGTTTGATAAACGAATCATTGAGAATGTGCTGACATCAAATATTTTTTATGTGAGTATTTATGATGGAAGACAATATAATTAAAGTTATCACATAATGTGCAATAATAATTAAAGAACAAGCATATAAAACGCGTGATAAAATTGTTCGAATTTATTATATTATGAAACCACAATAACCGACTCGATGTACATATTCTAGGACACAGTTGTTACATATTTACAACGTCGTAACGGTACAAAATAACCGCGCTTGCAGTACATGCATGCACCGACTATTAACACAATGCGCATTTACTGTACAGGGTGTTCTACAAAAGTGAATATGGGACGAAAATTTATTCCTTAACACTATATCAATACTACATAATTACTTTATAGTAAAAATTAAGAATTTCTTAATTCTTAAATTGATTTAAACTACTTGTTGTTTGACTGGGACGCTTTTATTTATTATTTAACTTAAGTCAAAAATTATTTGGAGTTTAAGTAGTTTTTTAATAAAAACATTTTTTTTAATTTTATAGCACCTCAAATTTTTTTAATATACTGTTTAAATTGTAATCACGTTTTAAATTAAAATTAAATAATTTCGAAAAAGAGATTGATCTATGAATTATAATCAAAGGATATAATTTTCTGTTTACATCAGTTACAACTTTATTAATAAAAATTTTAGTTTATTAACGCGTCATCAAAAATAACAATATTTTTGTTGAAGAAAGATTTAGTCGATATTGTTTGGGGGGAAGCCAAATTGACAATACTAAGGCACCCATACATATACATATCGCTACCTGAGATCCCATATTATCGAAACCTGTTGGCGCGAGCCAACAGTACGAAAGAGAATGTAATAGAAAGTACTTATAAATAGGTACAGCGTGGGTACGGTTTTATGCTACAATAACCCGCATTTCTAGCTATTTTTTTCTCAGTCATCGCGCACACTTAATTAACGGTTTATATTTATTTGGAAAGTGGCAGAAGTCAAACACGTCGTAAATCGATGTTACATCTTTTTACTTCAACGCGCAACACTGTTTAACCTATTTCAAAGCGGTTAAGTGGAATCAGTTAATCAAATTACATGATAATCAAATCATCACGATCTGATTATCATGTGAAACCGGCACTTTTACTTTCTCCTTTTTTTTTATATAATTATGTTTTTAAAATAATGAAGTAATTTTTGCGGAAGTTTCAATACATATATAAATATTCGGTTTCTAAAAAGAAATCTTTTTATGTGCCATAAAAACGTTTTATATTAGCGTTGACAAAATTATTTGGATCGCTCTCTTGTGCCACTTTCGAAATAATTGAAATAATTTAAATATTAATATTCCTAATTTGGCTGATGGCCGTTCGTGTTCAATCTTCGCGATCGAAGAACACCGCGGCCGCGCTTATCGAGTGACTGTCTTCATCCCGTTCCATATCGGAGGTGACCACCTTCACCACCACAACTTCAATGGTGATCAGCAGGAAGAGGACCACAAAAGTCGCCATATTATACCTCTCCTGACTGGGCACGACTTTATCGCTCTCGATTAGAAGCGTCGAGATCAAGGTGGAAACGTAGATCATCATGTTGCTGACCGGAGAATAGAAGAAGTGTTCTTTGAAAGAATAAAGGTGACGCTCGTCTTCCGCTCTTGTTTAGAAATTACTTCTTCTTTTCTAGTTTTCTAGAAAAGGACTGTCGCAATTCTTGGCACAATGTAGATCACGGAAAAGAAATTGTGAAATTAAATCGTTTTATTCAACTTTGATCCAGTCGCGCAACTCCACTCTGACTTTTGAATAGATAATTCTCATCGTTTTTTATATCACATGGCACTATCAATTACGCGCAAGGATTTAACAACTAATCACGATTAATCCAAGTCAACGTTGATATTTCTGTAAATACTTTTCTGTTTGTATTTCTAAATCATAGCATACTAATTATATCAGTTCCGAAAGAAAGATATAGTTGATTGTGAATATTTCTGGCCATCAGCATCGATCCAATTGGCCTTCGGTGATTCCACTGCAAGATCTCTCGGAAAATTGTCGTCCTGTGAACATTGGGAACATATCTAGATACACAATGGGCAGACTTCGCAAATTAGTTTGTAACTTATTATGCGAAAGTTCTTTCGACCTTAATCTCTTATTTATGATGTCGGACGCGGTGATTCGGCGATTCCGCATCTGGTCGCGATGATCCTCGCTTTCCCCGTCGACTTCTTCGGCTTATCCATTCCGCGTTTCGGCATCCTCCCGCATCCGCGATCTTGATTCGTCGCGCGGCGACGATTGTGTTTCGCGCTGAACGCGCCGTGCGCTCGCACTCCGATTTAAACGCCGGTTATGCGATCGCAGCAGCGGCTTTCCACCGCACGATCGGCGGCAGTTACGTCGTTTTATGTAACGCTGCGCACGACACGCGATCACAATCGAGCTTCGTCTGCACTTTTTATGTGTCTTTTTTATGAAGGTTTTTAATTTTACGTAAGAAGAGTGAATGACGGCTGGAATAAATTATGCAAACATGAAAATTAGGAAACTGATCTTTGATTCGAGAGAAGCGCTATTTAACCTTTAAGCAAACAGTTCATTAATAATTTTCTCTTTTCTCGTTTTTTTTCCTCAGTATATTCCGTTGTTATTTGTTATGCTAAATTGCTTTCTTTCTTTCCCGTTTTGTTTCTGTCACGCATTTACACGGAATTAAGTGTGTCGCGTAATTCCGTTCTTTGATTTCTTCAGAAAATATTTCCGATTTAATTCTTTCCTTTTCTTCTTTCTTTATAAATTATACTTTTTAATCTGTTTCTTTTTAATCAATTCTGTCAATCACATGTCCCAGATTTGTATATTTTAAACTTGCTCGATCACCTCTTCTTCCTCTCCTTATTCCTTATGCTCCATTTTCTGCAGGCAAATCTTTTGCTTAACCTTCTTGCTGGCCTCCTTTTTTCTATTACCTTTCTGATACACACACGTAACGTTCTCTATATATTAACACATATATATGTGTTAGATCCTCTTCTCGTTGTTTATGCCTCAATAGGCTTGGACGATCCTCGCGATTCGTCACCTACTTCGCGATCTCCTTTCGGTTCAGTCGACTCTTCTTCTATTTTTAACGTACAGCTGACTTACGACGTTCCGAAGTTCTGATCCTGCAAATATTTGAATGCGAACTGCGTCTTCAATCTCTTCAAGTAATTCCTGCACTCGGATACTTCTTTCCTTTCACTGCGTAACTTCTCCCGCTATCCTTGCTATGCACTTCTCCGGACGACCTCCAAGCTGGTTTTTCTGCTTCTCTTTCCTCCTCTCTTCTTTTCGTCCGCCTCTCTTTTCTTCGATTTCCTCTTTCTATCTTGCGGTTTCTCCTGCTGCTATTACATTCCAGCCCGCTGTTTGATTCGACGTTTCATTAATCTAGACTAGGCACTTTTTGCCGGCTCTTAATGGAGAGGGCAAAGTACTCTAATCTCTGAGTTTTGCAGGCCGTCGCAATTTAACTCGTGTCTTTGACGATGTCGACGGCGATGCGAGTTTTTAGCCCGCGGTCAGACCGCAATGTATTAATTCGCTCGGCATGCCATTTCCGCTGGACCATTCGCGCTGTAGAACCGGCGCGATCGTATCCTCGTACCGGACTGTTGGCTCGAAAGTGACAGTGAACTGTTGGTAGCCGGGGAAACTCAGGATCGCGCGGTTATGCGCGCCGATGGTAGGAGCCTCCGTCTTCGTTACATTCTTAAGACGATGTATTCCTTTCTCTTGCTCTTTCCCTCTCTCTCTTTCTCTCTCTCTCTTTTTTCTTTAGTTGGTTAGGTGACCCATGTTGCTGGCGTTGCAGCGATTAATAGAAACTTTCACTGAATTTCGGTGGTCGCTGTTTGATGATGTCAGGAAGAATTGCCAGTTCTTATACTTTTCATGTTATGCAAAATATGACACATCAATTTTAACGAGAACACGGTGACGTAATATCAAAAATAATAAGACGAATATTTGTCCATGTTGATTCGAAGTCACGAGACGATTAATAATTAACACGGTCATGATCATGTTAGTTCGAGCTACTTTTTGAATGAGATTCATATTTCGTGTGCTCAATTTTTCGATAACTTTTTCGTCTCGTTAAACAGAACGAAACCCGTTTCGTTTTCTATTTAAAGAATCTTTCTCCAGGTTGGAAAGAGGAAGTAAGAGAAAATAAAGAAAGAGAAGGGTAGAAAACAGTAAAAGCACAATTGGAGGATGACATTTCATTTTTGTTTGTTTAATTTTTCTCAAGCGGTCTTTACTTAGAATTATAGTATTACATAACGGAAATGATATATATAGAGATCGATTAGAACGTTGCTGACAAGTCGAATATATTTTTGCTAAAATTTAGGTCAAGTCTGTAGAAAGTTGCTTTGTCGTTTACCACGTTTTTCATGATATTTATGACCGTCGAAAAAGCGCTGGTTTTACCAAACGTGATTTTACCGTGTACTTATGTTTTTACGGTTATATTATCAATCTTCTTATTATGTTATTGAGCGCACTTATATTTTTCATTGCGACTGTTAGGATATTTTATGCGAGAAATTAAAAAACGACAAAATTTTATTATCTGTGCTAATAAAATTTACTTCAAATAAAATCAATAATAATGAGAGAACTCTGTATCATCTCTAAAAATTCATTTCTATTACAAAGTTTCGAAAAGTTTATTAATATTTTTTTCGTAATTAGTTTATTCAATGATTACGAAACTGCAGGATAAAGTGATAATAAGTCGTAAATGTAATGTATGCATTGAATAGAGTCAATAGAGTGTGCGTCATATGCACATAAAAACTGTAATTGGTAAAAAGAATGGAAAGTACATGTATAGTTCAACCTTTTATAGATTTAATAATTTTTCTCATTTTTATATATGCAATGTGTTACTAAACGCCATAAAAAATATATTTTTAATTTTTAAATTAGAATCGGTCACATCTCTCGCCTAACAGAATGGCCAATTTTTACAACTAATCGACTTCGATGACCTGCAAAGTCTCGCGCTTTGAACGTTTCCTCATTTCTTCATGTATGAGAGACAGGCGATTCGCGTCCGACACACGTTGTTGTAATTCAATTACATCACCTATCCTCGCTTCTATAACCGTTTCTTATTATATAATAAATGCCTTTCCCGTCCGAGCGAGCATCACCATATTTATTTACTCGATGAATCCTACGTCTATCTTACTAGTTAGCTCTTCCTTGATGTTTTTTACAATAATATTCAGTCTTTAAGAATAGATAAGAGTAAATAAGAAGGTTTTTATAATATACGTTTCAGATGAAACATGTGAGCAACGGAGAAATTGTGAAAAAAGATGATTTTTGTAACTTATAAAGATATAAATATTAAATCATCTTAACTGCATAAAGTGCAATTTCATAAATTTTTTAGAAACATGAAAAATTATATTCTGTGTGAGATTGGATTTTACATTTTTTAGATTTTGGATTTTTTAAATAGATGCCGTTTTTAGTTTAATTATATTATTAGTATTATTTTTTCCCTTTGTCGAAGAAATTAGCGAAAAATTTTTCTGCCACGAGAGAAGGCGTATCGAACGTGGGACGTGAGTGGTACGAAGCAGTAATTTACCCATCTCAATAAGAAAGTACCGTCTCCATTTACGACGTAGTGTAATTGAAGAATCTAATATCATCTCATTAGAATAGAGTTTTGCAAGTATGCAGTAATTATCGAGCCGCACCGAGTCACTGTTCGCACTTACCGTTTCTCTCGCTTTCTCCCGCAGATGATCCTTAGGAAGAAATGTTTCATCGGTCGTTTAGCTTCAGCTCGGTCTCACAATGAATGCTAACGCGAACACTTCGCGCTATTGTCATTGGGTAAAAATACAATTGGCAAGTTGGTCTGTTTGGTCCGAAACTGGACGGGCCGAATTTCTTCTTCGATCGAAACTTCCAATTTTTTATCTTTGTCTTTTCCTCTGCTTTGTCCTAGGTCGTATTTTATGAGCGTCGCACCGTATTTTTTACGTAACTAATTTTTTTCTTTATAGGTTGTTTAATATTAGCCTTTTATCTTTTTACACCTCCGCGTGTGCTCTCTTCTTTAAAATGACATCAATATTTTCCAGAAAAAGTCTTCGTCAAACAATTGATTTCTTCTATTTCAAGACTTTGTCATTCGTCGCGTTATTTGGCGAATCTATATATAGTGCTGAAATAGAAAATAACCTGGACTTTCAGCTTCATGCGGAAAACTCATTTCCAGCATTGAATAGCAGCTCTGTCGGCCTTAGTCGTCGCAGCGACGTCAAATAATGCGCGTTCAAGTCTCTGTTCTGGTGCCGCTTTTATAACAGACAATAAAGCGGACTTCGCGGAGAATTACTTTCAAGTATAGTCGGACAGGAGTTTCGGCGGTTTCGAAGGACAATGTCGATATAATACGCGCCAGAAACGTTCCAATGCAATTTACGCTTTCCTTGGCGGTGGACTCACAACAAGCGACTGCGATCTGATTCCGTGGAAAATCAGTTTCGGAGTCATCAAAGTCGAACAGAGGAACTTTCGCGATTGGCGAACGTCGGAAAATCCGACCGATTTTCGCACGGACGAGAACTAGCGATCACCTCGACACCTTCGGAAATCGCTTTCGCAGCGAGCAGACCGACTATCCGCGACAGCGAATATCCCGACAATGAAGAGAGCGTCGCTGGTGCGCGCGGATCCCCGGGTGTTCGGCGTTCCTGTACGTGCTTCCGGTTCCCCTACGCGCCGTTGCGTCCATTGTTCGGTACGGCTCGATACGTACATTGTGCAACGCCCGACGTTTTACCATTGACGTATTCCACGCCCCGTGGCCCGCCACGTGCATCATTAATGACGGTCCCCCTTTCTTCTCTCCCCTCCGGCGCCTGCACTCGCTCGCGGGTATCGATACGTCGTCGTCGATGTACGTCTCGTCGCACGCATCACCGCGTCGTGGGCGCTTCCGGTGGCACCGCGAGCCTAAACCGGCTCGTCTGTGAGGTCGCGGACCACGGGTATATTATTCACGCGTGTTCCGTTCAGGAGCATTGCACGCAGTGTTTCTCGCCGCCGTCTCGATCGCGTATGCCGGATTCGCATCGCGGAAGATAAGTCTGCCGTTCGCGCGTAGAGTACAAATGTGCGAAATTAAGGAATGGATATAAGAAAGACACTGAATGACGATTTAAAAGCGATTAAAAAATTTATTATTTGAAATGTTAGCAGCAAAATGAAATTAAATAATTTGAATTGCTGAGACAATAAATGTGATAATTTGTCGACGATGAAATTAATTGCTTCAGTAAAAATTTATTAGTAATTTTGTTATGATCTTCGATCGAATGTATATGTATAGCTTTTTTAGTGATCTTATAGCGATTGTTTTATCTTCGAGAAATTACGTCTTAATTATTCACATCAGCTCATTTTTTTATTGCGAGGATAATTTAGGAGAAAAGTAACCTTATTTTGATATGGAAATATAATTTGCCTGGAAAGCGCGGTTTATTTCAATTGAGTACACGTGTGAGTTTTGAACTTCTGAGAGAGAGCTCATCAAAAAATAACTTATATCACTTTCAGAAATAATCCTTTTCCAGATATAAAAGAATATCGACAAATCTGACAAGACTGTACGAAAATATCTACATTATATGTACGATACAATCTACGAATCTACATGATTTTACAGTCTATTATACTTCTATTATAAGCATTGATATACACTGGGAATGCGAGGGGCGGAATCAATTTTTAATCCGGGTCACATAGCTGACACAATGCTATCTTGTTATCTTAAAATACCAGAAGGCGACAGGTATATCGATCCGCTTTGAATTAATAAATCTGTCGCGATTTTAAGTCGGCGGTACAACAAACCGTCCCGGCTTTTGTTGCGTCACAAACGATCCCAAATAGTTTCGAGGCGGTAGTCAGGTATTGTTAAACTCCAACGCTTATCTTTACCGATACGCAATTTGCTGATAAGACTGTTCACTGAGACAAAAAATTATAGGTGAAAACCTAATCTTTCTACTTCAAAACAGCGTGGTTTATTTTTTTATTTTAAACGCAAAAAATTTAGTTAAAACGTAGGCTTAAACTGTCCCAAACACCATCACAACGACAATATCGGCGAGATTATCGCGATATTCGCGATACAACACAAATTTTTTTTTGAGGAATTGTAAAAAGTATGGATATTGATAAGACCGGCACACGGGCATGATAAGTTCAAATCCTATCATTGATAATTCTGGAATTTCCGGATAGGGCTAGTATTACGTCACTATTAAAAAATGTTTGATATAAAAATACATGCAAAATAATAATACATGCATGAGAGAATTAAATAAATGTTTGTATATAGAAAAGTATATAGAGTACTGGAAAAATTCTCTTTGGGTTTGGAAAGATTCTAAACTTTCTGAAAAGTCGAAGACTTTAGATATTCAAACTTCTTGGCATTTCAGGATTAAAAGTGACATATTGGACTTATTGAAATTGATATATCGAAAAAATAAAAAATTCAGGAACTCCGCGTAATACTTGTGCATTAGATTGCGTCTCCAAAGTACTTCGGCTATTCGAGTTTCAGAAAAATTCTCGAGAGAGATAGTTCTCGAAATAAATCTCGAGACTCACATAAAGCTGTATAGAATTCGAAGGATCAGAGATTTATGGCGTTTTCGATTTGCTACTCGACCCGACTCGGGTCTATGTATGTATTCCACGTCAATGATGCTAGAGTCCTGTATACATGATGCGACCCGAGTCGGTTTGAGTCGCAAATCGAAAACGCCATTAGATATATAAAACTCCTTCGCGGTCAGTCTATTCTTATAAATCATTTTCCCCTCCCTCAAGAAAGCAATTCAGAACAATTGTCAAATATATCTCGGCAAAAAAATTTCAAGAGATAACATTTGACAAAATAGTAAAGAATCAATTGACAATCTTTAGAATATATTTTCACGCACTTACCTCGATCGAAAGCCGAAGTAGAGGAAAATCCCAGAAGCCACTCCGACCGCCAGTAAACTCGTAGGCGAAATCATGTTTTTTTTTTCGTTTAACTCGAAAGAACGTAATCTTTAATGAAGATGCAGCGGAAAAAAATTTTTTCTCGAACAAGTTTCTCTCCTCGAGCAAGACTGATGATTTTTTTAACACGAGGAAGTACTTATTTCGCGATACGACTGGAAATACGCACTTTAGTCGACTGTTGATCGCGCTTTTTGCGATATGATACGATATTACGTATGTTGATACACAATCGATGCCAATCGTAGCGTGGAGTGCGCGGAATCATTCCGAAGCGATTAGTATTGTTGCGCCAAGCAAGAACGTGCCCCGAAAGATCTTGTTATTTCACTTGAATTGCAATTTGTCATGCACAGGTGTTCTCTGAAAATACGTTTTGCAAAGTTTATTCTTTCGCAATTTATTTCTGTCAGATATTAAATGTAATTCTTGTATTTAATTTAACCCTTTTTCCTGTGTCGAGCTGGGCTCGACATAAATAATGCTTTGCAGTAAATTATTTCTATATCATTTTCCAATTAAGCACTCGAAATTAATGGATTGTAATCAGCGGGCTTTATTTTTAAAATCTCTAAATTTTTTTAAATAATAAAAATTCTTTGATTTATTTGCTGCTTAGATTGAATTACATATCTTTGCTTAGTAGTGAGAAATAATTTGAACCGCAAAGAGTTAATCTAATTTAATATTTATTTATTTGGAAAGAGAATAATGGTGTTGCTTTTATCTTTGTGTAGCAATCCTTGGACGACCGTATATTATATAATTTTATTCATATATTTATGTAGAATTTTTTAATATTTGATTAAAATGCATAAGATTTTTTGTCTTTTTTCAACAGTTTAAAAAATATATTAAACTAAATTAACACAGATATTTATTCTATGAAATTAAAGAGCTTTAAATCTTATTTGAAGTTATATATGTACCTACATGTTTTGTATAGATAGACATAATTTTATATGTAAAAATATTTAAGTATTGATAGATCTGGATTACTCTTCGATTATCATATGTTTAATTTTTAGAACGCGCAAATTTCTGTGTGCAATAAAAAAAACATCGCATGGGTAGAACTGAATACGGAGAATAACGCTTTTATAATATTGTCGATAATTAAATGTATACGTTTATTTTTTAAAAACGGTATACCGCATTCGTATATTCAATTTTTATCGATTTCCCGTGACCTTTAGTACTGAATAGCACTCGTTAAAAATATCTCCTTCCGATATCAATATTAGCCGAGTTCAAGAATCCAAAGTTATTGAAAAATTACAAAATTAAAATACTTGATAAATTTTGATAAACTTTGATAAATTTTCAAATTAAAAACTCAAGTATTTTATGATTTTGAACTGCTCGACATTTATAAATGTTCTAATTTTTTTATTTACAATTATAAATACTAATCAACGAAAAAAAAGTAGAATTAAATCTTTTAGATTATTGCTATAACTGTTCTTTTTTACTGTAACTGTATTTATAATAAAATTCCATATTAAAAAATTTTTTTTTACATTAAGTTAAGAATACATTTTCTTTACATGGAATTGTGTAGCAGAATTAACAATTAGCATTTGTAATTTAAATTTAAGAGACAAAAAGAATAAAATAAAAATCGTTTGAATATTCACGAAAAATTTTCCCCACTTTTACCATAAATTTACAACCTCTTCCTCTCTTTTCTCTTTTATCCGAACCGTACTTCACATCTCCCAATTCAAGTTGTACTTTGCACCTCCGCTTTATCCACGGGAAGTCTTTCTCGCGCGATTTATCTCTCCCACGAGGAGAAGGCAAGGCAAGGAGCGTTCTCTATTTCAGAAACACACACGAAAGCGCAGCCGCTTTCTTCTCCGCACGAAAAATTTCGCAAGAATTGCATCCGCGTATCCGTCCCGTATCCGTCCCGTACTCGCGATAAGGCCCGACTGAAACCAAGTTCTTATACGGCCCCGCGAACGGTCTCACCACGAGTTGGGAGAGCTCGTTTTTCTCGGCTCGCACAATACGCGACAATTGCTTCATCGTGACGCGAGAAGCACGTGAGTCTTAGTGAGTTTCCACCTGTGTCGAGGCCCCTAGACGTCGCCGCGGCTCGGGACCCTAAACATATCATTTTTGTTGGCGTTGTGATCTTCACTCCGTCAGTCGCCGATGTGCAGAGACGCATGTTCGTGTACACATATGTCTTCTCGTATAAGTGGATAGGAAGAATAATTTAAGAAAAAAACGAATAAAAGAACAGATGCTTTTAATTTTTATTATCGTCGATGATCTAATGTGGAACAATATTTTAGTTACTATTATTAATGCATGTGACGCATATTAAGTTCTTGCTGTTAGACGCAGTTGAAAGTCAAATGTTCAGCTATTTGTTATGGAATTCATTATTGAATTAGACGCCTTGACATTGTACATTGAAGATAGTTTTGCACTTCAATATACTCTGTTACATTTTGAGTAAATGTAAGTTTTTAAACTTTAAATAGTATTTACGTAGTAGCTGTCTACGTACACTTGACATGAAAAAGATATGACTTTCAAGGAAATACTTTACTTATCAAGACGTGATAATGTTAAAAATTCTTATTTTCTTTATTAGATACTTTTAATTACTTTTTCTAAGAGACATTGTTTTATCAAGTATGTTATTAATTTACAGTAATTGTAGATATGGAGCAAAGAATTAGATTTGGTTTCTGAAAGTGTTATTATTTCTAAACAAATAAATGGTTTCTTTAAGGTAGTTCTCCGGTCCTTGTACTAGAGAAAATCGATTTTCTATAGATTTTGTTAAAACTGTAAATATACGTTAATTTTCAAGTGTGCTTTATGTGTGGTATAAACTTTAGTACCTCTTGCGGTATAAAAATGAAGATACTGAGTCTCCAAAGTTTCAATTTTTACCAAAATTTAGTGAAAGTTGAAACTTTGAGGCTCAGTATCTTGATTTTTTATACCGCAAGAGGTATACTGAAGTTTATACCACGCATAAAGCACACCTAAATTAACGTATATTCACAGTTTCAAGAAAATCGATTTTCTCTAGTACAAGGACCGGAGAACTACCTTAATATGTCTTCATCTAAATGCTGTCCAGCGTTGTTTGAAGACAGAGTTATGACGCATCTCGAGCTGTTGACATAAAAATGAGTACATGCATTAGATTCGTTTGCTAATGATTGCCTGAATAATATGTCATGCTTCACTTTTTTCTATAAATATCTCTGCATGATATTTGTATTGTCGGTTGAATTACTAAAATAAAAATGGTATTTTTGATGATGCTATATAACGCGAAAATATCGTATTATTCTATTAGCAGATCATTCGTATAATACGGTACGAGTCCACGTGACGACAGCACGTTATCTCGAGATGATTATTTGATAGATACCTTATTAATTGTTTATACAATGCTTGATGCAACTCGGTTCTTTGTTAATAAATTTTTATTGTGCTCTTGTAAGTAATTAATACCATTTTAATATAATTTTACACATTTCTCTACCTAAGTAATACTATAATCAACATATTCATATAACTATCACTGTGTTTTATCTCTCTATTAATTAAATAATTAATTACACAAAACTTTGCGCGCTCTACTTTGGTAAAAATGTACATTTTAATCGTCAAGAAGAATTCATTAAAAAATTAATCGTAACGAGTATTACACAATCACAAGAATAAATTTTATGTGGCGCAGACAGTTCGTTCATTATCTTCTAATCACTTCTCTCTAATCTTCTTTTCTAATTACTTAAGAATTATCAGAATTAAAGCATCTTAACATAATTATTATACGAATGAAATCTTCACCTTAGGGGGGAAAGAAATGGAGGGAAGAAATGATATTCCATTATCGTATTCACTCGACACACACATACACGTTCGTTTCTTCTCTATACAGTAAACAATGTCTGTCCTGCGAATATATGCACATTTGCATGATCTTATTAATTATCCACGCGCGGGCGCCGGTAAACGAGGGAAATGCCCTCCTCCCAATATATACGCAAATATATGATAATTTCGAGTAAATGAAAGTAATATTTACATGCGTAAATATTACATGAAAACTCTAACAAGTTGAACTTTAAACTGTATTTTTTTATTCTTTTACTTATGTATTTAGTTCTTTTTTTAGTTTTTTTCCAAAGTTTTCCTTTCAAATTTATAGCCGAAATTACAGCACCAATATAACGGTGCCAGTTATTATGCGATGGTAACTTATCACGTGTTCTTACCGTCCACGCTTGAAGCGATATCCCCAATCGCTAACTTCATTAGTTATCTAAAGATCCTTGCACAATGCCGGGCAACAGGCAATAGAAACTGGGAATAGGAACAGAATTTCCGACGAATCACTAAGAGCGCCATATAAAATCAAATCACTATGATTGGTCAGGTACAGGGAACAGAGAATAGAAATCCAATAACATCGGAAATTCTGTTTCTATTCCCTGTTCCTATTGCCTGTTGCCTGGTATTGTGCAAAGGCCTTAACTCTCGCTCAAAGACTTCACTCTGTATCCGCGTGTAACGCCAGAAACGTGACTCTCTGCCTTGCTGATTTTATTGTGCATAACACGTCGAAACGAAGAGAGAGAAGATTGACGTCGTTTTCCAGCAGTCGCTTTTCGCGTTCACATCAATTTTTTGCTGAATTGAAAAGAAAACGATATTCGGAAATCGACAAATTAACGGAATATTATCGGAATCGGCACCGGAATTAGTTCGCTGGATTTTTCAGTTGATAAATCAATTCTGTTTTTAACTAATTAAAACCGAACTTCCATTTTGAGTGAATTTTCGAGTGTTAGTGGTAACGAAAGTTGAAAAGGAAACCGAATCCAGTTCCCATGGCGGAAGCGAGTCATCCTTCCTCGATCAGTTTTCTTCCGCAGGTAAAATGAAAACTGAAATCGGTATAGCTTGTAATACGACGAGTCAGTGCCCGATAATGCAGAAAACTGAATCTCACAGTTATGCTACATTCTACTTTCTAATTCACTAGAATGGATATAATCAGAATTATAATACAACGCGTGGAATATATTAAATCAAATAATCACACATAGATAATGGATATCAGAAGCGTATAAGAGAATTGTGTGTGAGAGAGATAATTAATTTCTTATAGAAACTCACCTCTCCGGGAAACTCAATTATACCGATTTCACTCTCAGCAACAAAAAGTATTTGTCTTTCAGACGTTTGTATATAATGTTATGCTTCCGAATAGAGTCCCAAGGTATTATCATAAAACAAGGCCTCTTTTTAGACTGTGAAACTCGAAGCGACGACTTTGGCTCGTATCATATATACAATATATACAGGGTGTTTCCTAAGTGATGTCGATAACTCCAAGAAGTGATTCCTTGGACAATTTGAAAGAAAACAGTTTCTATGAACATGGATCTGGAAATGCTTTCCTGCAGAGTTATGGGCCTTTAAAGTTAAATAAAAATGAAACTTTCCGGACCCCTAGGTATTTTCTTTTAAATCGTCCAAGGAATCACGTCCTGGAATTTGCGATATCACTTAAGAAACACCCTGTATATATAGATATGCTGTTATTCTGTGCGGTTGCATGCGGCTGATAAGGCAGAAGTTTGCTGATAGTGTGTTTCTGGTTACTGTTATTTAGTTATCGTCGTGGCTTTTACTAGCGTTTCTCAAAAATGTGTGTGAATACCAAAGTTTCTTGTCTGCGAATATTTAAAAAAATTCCATTACATTAATTGTGCGCGAACATTTAATATTTGTCACAATAAAATACTAAACAGCCAATTATAAATTTCATTGAAACATTCTCATATAAATTAAATTAAATTAACTTTATTAAATTAACTTGATTAAATTAACAAGATGAATATAATGTAACATAATTAATATTTAAATTAATTGACGTGTGTTCTCGGGTTAGATATCGAATCGATATATCAGTTGCAGCTTTATCTGCTATCGCGTTTATCTGTTATTTTATTTTCTTTTCTGTAGTTATTTAATTGCACTCAACAAAGTTTCATTAAATAAATTAGCAAAAATGTCTTGACGCAGTTTGCTAAGGCTGTTTAATCGCGATGACTTTAAAATGTCGTTGACGGTAGGTATATCTATGCAAACATAGCGCAGAACTCGTATTCCATATGTATCGAAAAGAAATCGGGTCATCGGAAGATAACGGTGAGAGATTGGAAATTTACACCGCGCGTTTCTGTTCCTATATATGCTTCTTCGAAGTGATTCATCGTTTTTTATTGACGTATAAAATTAACATTTAACGTCGATGGAATCTCGTATGCCTGATCACGCGGCAACTAATCATATTTCCTCTTTCGATAATTTTGGCGATGGCAATTTTTATATAAGACTCGAGGGCTCATTTGTTAACTCGATCGTGAATAAAAAGGACGCTCGTTTCATCCATTCAATAATTCTTTGACGTTGCAAGATAGGATTATGCAAATACTGTTGCTCCACGCATTGCATAAGAAGTTCATTGTCGCGCGATGATTAAAAAAGCATTTATTAAGGACGTTCGATTTTCTTAGGATTTTCTTGAAAGTGTGAATATACGTTAATTTAGGTGTGCTTTATGCGTAGTATAAATTTTAGTACCTCTTCCGGTATAAAAAAAAAAGATACTGAGCCTCAAAGTTTCAAAAAAAATTTTCTAAATTTTTTTTTTTTAGTTTTGGCATTTTTTCCTTATAGAACTCGACGAGAGGAGCAACTTTGGTCCTCTTGGCCAACCTCGTATCTCTTACCGTTTGGCCTGGAAAACCTTTTCATTAGTAAAAGTTGAAACTTTGAGGCTCAGTATCTTGATTTTTTATACCGGAAGAGGTACTGAAATTTATACCACGCATAAAGCACACCTAAATTAACAGTTTATTCACAGTTTCAAGAAAATCTTAAGAAAATCGATTTTCTCTAGTATAAGGACGAGAGAACGTCCTTAAATCTTTTTCATGTATGCAATTTTTAATTGTAGAAAAACAAAAACTTTAAACATGTGAATCATTTCTGTTATCAAACGTTAATCGCACAGATCCCAAATTTTTCGCCGGGATTTAGATAACTTGGGACTTGGCGCTCTGTCACAATCGGACACAGGTCGGAAAAGGTCTTATGGACCTTAATTTCTCTAACTAGATTCTCGATTAACGCGTTACTGCTCGCTAACAAAATTGCTTCGCCAGAGAACCGAGACACCGGCGCACCGAAATTGCGAAATCCTGGCCTGATGCCACACTTCGCGGGGTTTCGCGAGGCGTCTGCGGAGCGTCCGCGGCTGATGGCGATGGGGCATCGGTGACGACGGTCGTCGTCGTCGTCGTCGTCGGCGATTCCGTCGGGCACCCGTGAGCGACTAGCATTGCGACGGCGCATTCGTCAACTGATACCATCATTGATAGGCGCGCGCGTAACGTCCGCGTGTATAAGGACGGCGTGTGGCTCTCGGCTGTGTGCGCAAATATTTTCACGTGCGTGACTATGCGACGTATAGTGGGCGGGCGGGGGACGATGGACAAGGGACGTTTGGCGAGGAACGGTGGAAGGCTGGATGCTCTCGCGAGTCCCGCGATACACTTAGTCCACGTCCGGCACATCACGACAGCGCGAGCCGCTCCGCGTTTTATCGTTCGCTTTATACCGGCGACGTGAGGTGTGAGAGGCCGATGTAATCTGACACCTGCCGTCTTTGCGAAATTAACAATGTGCGGTGCGAAGATACGATCGTGAATCGGCGGGACGCGTGACCGTTTACTCTGGTAAAGTAATTGCGAGTTTTGATTTTAATTCATATGTTTGGCCAGTTACAAGGAGATGGGATAAACGGTGTAAGGTAGTTGAATATTTTAAACTAAATATACCTTCGATCTTTTCGATTAGAACTTGTTGCATCAAAGTTTATATATTTATTATGCGTACCGAAATTTATATTGTTCGCGTAATCGTAAATAACCGATCAAAGATTTATAAAAATTATCGTAAAAAGAGAATCTATCAACGTTTATTAATAAAAATTCCATTTCTAAAATTTTGTAGATTACTATATATGTATATAGGTAATCCCCACGTAAAATCGGACAAGAAGTGACGTCATATTTTTTAAATCAATTGAAACTTATTATTTCTCGCATGAAATATACATAAAATAAGAAGATATTAATATAGCCAGAGATATTACTTTTTAAAGTTGCCGGCATCTTCATTTTTCATGAAAATTGTATTATAACTTCTGTAAAAAAAAAATATTTTAGACGAATATTTTATACGTATCTCCTTATTTTATGTGTATTTGACACGAAAAAAGTTTCGATCGATTGAATACGAGGGCATTTCTTGTTTGACTTGACGCGGAATTGCCTATATGTATAATTGATTACGCTTTCCTACTTGCTCATTAACTTTTATCATTCTCTTTTTCATGATTTTAACCATCCTTTAATATTGTTCAATTAATCATTAAGAAAAGTTAATATTCATCTATATTGATAGTAATGTAATAGAATATTTCAATATTTAGTTTTACTTCGTGTGATAAATATTAACACGTAAGTGAAAATATTAAATCATACTACTGCAAATCTAAACGTGTGAAAATATTTTAAAACGTTTTAATATGAAGATATTAAAATATTTTAATATTATTTATATAAAGATAACGGAGAAATAGTTTTTAACTCGACTCAACTATTTACTGGCGAAGAAAAGTTCCTGTTTTATATGAAGATATTAAAAAACTTTAATATTTAGCTGGACAGCTAACATAACTGTCAATCTTATCGCAGTTTTCGTCTGGGCTCTCAACGTGGTGCGATCAGAATTTCTAACATGGTTAATTTGGAATCAAAGATGTCCTGCAGAAAGACGAGCAACGAACATTCGATTCAATTTCTAATGTTAATACATTTTTTACTGCATATTATCGGTGTCCCTATTGACTTATTCGAATCTTAATTATTAAATGCGCGTCTAATTAACATACAAAGACCCCCACGCACAAACGCCTACACAAACGCGCAGTTGCATTCTCGCGAGATGATTGCTAGATCGAAATAGATTATTAAGTCCTAATTACCAATACTGTGATTCATCGTAATCCATACGGCAAGTTTCTCGCGAATCCACAAATGGAATTCGCAAATGGGCAGATTGATTCCTGATGCAATTTCGCAATGACGCTTTCATGCAACGCAATTGAGTCAATTTGAATTGACGCAATAGACGTTCCTCAGAAATAGAGATGTTTTACAAAACTTCGATCTCCGAATTTCGACATTATTTAGCGCTTGACATTTTAAATGCATTTGGTATATTGATACTTCAATTTCGCCTTTATCCGAGAGGTAGAAGATGGAAGAAGTGAGATCGATGTTTTCTTGGATTTTAGGAAATAAAACGCCCTCAATAAAAAAGGAAGGACTTGGTTCGTCTCTCGATGATACCTCTGCTCGATTCAATCGATCTCCTTGTTACTCGATATTAATGACGTGACGGAGCTTGGCACAAAAGTTTGACGGAAGTTGTAAACAGACATCACTATTAATTAAAATGAGTGGATTCTCCGGTGATTGCAGCATGCAACCGACGCAGGTGAATAATTTTATCGTCGAATGAATAAAAATCATTAACGGTCGCGAAAAGAATAAAGAGGAAAATCAGATATCGAGGAAAGAGTTTTCGCTTTGAGTTAACGCGATATTTTTAGCAATCTTATCCTCTAAATCCTGGATTACCAAAGTAATATAATGACATATATCCTTCATAGATTTATCTTCAAGGTCTATATATCAAAAAAATTAATTGACTTTTGTCCCAAAGGGACGAGAACCAGTAGAGAATTAAAGTCAATATAATTCCTACTTTTACGCGAAATTGCATTAAATATGCTTTGATGTCATTTTTGCCGCTAATAGCATATATTTAATCCAATATGTAATTTAGCGTCACTTTTAACGTACATATATAGCATATATTAATCCAATATGTAAGTTAGCGTCACTTTTAGTATATAACAATCTGTATGAGATTAATTCTCAGTCTTCATTCTTTTAACCGATGAAATATAGAATGAGAGACCGAGGATATCAAAATTGCGCGATATTTAGACGTTCGAGCGAAAAATTGAAAGATCGACAATGGATGTTTCTGATTGCAGGAGATCAGAGTCTATACGAGGCGATGGCAGATCCTCATCCTCTTCGTGGTGTACAGCGCCAGCAACTCCATGCAATGGATTCAATACAGTATTATTTCGAACATTGTAACGAAGTATTACAACGTTTCGGATTATACAGTCGACATGACGAGCATGATATACATGATAACGTACATACCGTTGATATTTCCCGCCAGTTACCTGCTGGATAATTTTGTAAGTCACGACGAGGGTAGAACTTAATAGAAATATACGATATTTCGGAAAACTATCGCATTCCCTTAGCTACGAATTTCTTTCGCGTACTCCATTTTCGAGATTACCAAAAAGCGGCGATCGAAAAGTTTGATCCTCTTGATTTTCTTAGGTTTTACTTGGCGAGTTGCATCGGCAAGTAGAGATCGCGTGGTTTAAGAATTTTTGTAGTACATGATGTGTATACATTTTATCTGAATGTCACTGAACGATATAACGCATCCCGTGCTGTTTGTGGACGGTTTTACATCTGTCGCCGAACAACTGCATGGAATGCCGAATCGTCTGACGTCGAGCGAGATAGTCGGATTTCGCGTAATCTCGCAGATGCTGAAGCGTGCGTCCCGCATCAAGGGATCTTCTTTTTGAAAAGTCACTTTTTTTCCAAGCGATGCTCGAACAAATGACATTTTACTGCACAATCGCGGATATTCCTGCTCATTAATAAATGCGCAAACAAAGTGTGTGAGAGAACGGGTGGTGGGATTTTAGGGCCTCAGGTGGACGGTGATTATCGGGGCGTTCGGGACCGCCATCGGTTCCTGGATAAAAGTGTTCAGCATAGCCCCCGATCGCTTCTGGGTCACGTTCGTCGGACAAACTGTGGTGGCGATCAGCCAAACCTGCATTTTGTCCATTCCAGCTCGACTGGCCGCGGTATGGTTCGGGGACAACGAAGTCAGTCGAGCCTGCGGCATCGGTGTCTTCGGCAATCAGGTAAGGGAGTATCTTTGTGTGTCATCAACCTTAACACGGTATATCTAGGATAGAATTTATATTCGGACTTTGAGAGAGGCTTGAGAATTTCAATCTCAGATTTTCTCTCTCGCTCTCTTTCCCTTTCTCTCTCTCTCGACTTGATTTTTTTCATCAGATCGATTAGACACCTCGAATTGTATCAAAAGTCCAAATAAATTGTTTTATTTTCCAAATTTCCCTTAAAAGCTTAAGGATTTTCTGAAAGAAAATATAAGAGAAATAAAAAGAAAAAATGTAAGCAATGTGAAACTTATATCTTCTGCTTTTTGAATAGTGTAAGAATTTAATTTTGCACTATTATACGTTTTGAATCTAATGTATTATCTTTGCACAATATCTTTGTGAGGATATATTAGGAAAATGCAACACGCTAAACTTCGCAACGTATGTAAATTATTATTAATCTATGCAATAAAGTCGCTCTAATTACAGTAATTACCCGGATGAAGGCGCGTGATAATATTAGCATCGTAATTCGATAATAAGTCAAATAAATTCGACGCCCGCGGTATATTAATTAAATATCTTGTATCTCTTTCCACATTCGCGCGAATACGGATTACTAATATTGTAATTCGTTATTACGAAATTATTATAGCTTGATAATCCCATTTCTTGCTGTAAATTAATAACTTCCGAATTCATTGCATATCTGATGCGTGCAACAATTTTCATTTCCATCGAACGTATAATATTCAATCTGATTTAATTTCACATAATTTGGATGGAAAAATCATGGTGTTAAAAATTCCTGAGAATTTAAATTACTGAAAAAAACTGAGTTGATTGAAATTTTTATCTAGCTGGTTAATTTAATTTATTTCAATCGAAACGTTATCGTCTTGAAAATTTTTAAGGATCTTTATGCAAGCTCGTCTCTTGAGTTGAATACCCGCTCTTATGTGTGAGGCCCGATTTTCCGTGACGTTAAACGTCGATGTGTGACAGCACTTGTTATTTAAAAAACGTATAAGAGGAGGCACTCGACAGTGTCACCGGCAACACGTGTCACGTGCGTGCAGACAATGAGAATGGATCCTGCGTGCGGAACAACGGAAGTGACAGTCTGGAGTACCTACTCCGCTGATCGACGAGGAGGGTGCCTCGGGGAGATTTAAATTGCGACGTGATTAGGTGGGAAACCGAGTCCAAGTGGGCACCCACGTTTAATTTCGCTACCTCGACAGACGAACGGCCGTGTCTGCTGACTGGCAGGAAGGGGGGGCAGGGGGACACTCTCTACGTCGCGAGGGATATTCAATTGATCCAAGGTGCCGCAGACCGTGCCGTCGCTATCATTTTATCAACCGTCGCGGTCGCACTTTATCAGGGAATCTGTCGCGCCTTAATTGCACCGATTTCGCAATACGATAAAACGGAAGCTCAATCCGATGCATTTTGCACAACCGCGACCGCGTATTGTAATTGAAAATCCTATTTCGCATCGCGCTAAGGATCACGAATTTTCAGAAAAAAGAAGAGATCCAATATACCTCATCCTTCCTGTCTCGTCTGCTTTTAATTTCTGATATAAGTAGAACTGATGATGATGATAATGATGATAAGTAGAGGATAGAAGACACATTTTTGCAATTATTAGAAAGATGTAATGAATACGCGTTTTTTCTTTTATAAATATATAATATTGGCCTTTTGAAGCGCGTTGACTTATATACGAAAACTATGTGTTTTAACAACTGGTAATAAAAATATCTCGCTTCAATAACAACGTAAAGATGTATATGAACAATATTAATTTAATTTGTTCGGCAACCACACAATGGTTCCGTTCTGAAGACAGATATTTTGTAATTGAAGAAGATCTATGAATTTAGACGACAAACATTTCTTTCTGCCTTTTTCCTGACTCGGTAATTTCTTAGAACGCTCGTCACTCGGATTTCTGTTGCAGCTGGGTATAGCTATCGGTTTCTTATTTCCGCCGATGTTAGTGCCGAACAAGGAGATCTGCGACATCGAGAGGGGGCTTCAACGTATGTTCTATACCGTCGCGGCTTTCACGTCGTTCGTGCTAATCCTCATATTACTCCGTACGTGTATATAATGTTTACCTATTGATTACACAGTTACGCAATCTGTCAATAAGATCCCGAAGTCGAAAGATTTAAAGAATATAATATATGACATACAAATGAAAGTAATCGACATTGACAAAATACTTGTCACCGAAAAAATTATGAAATTCACATAATAACATAATTTTCTAGGTTCCTTATAATAAGTTCGATTTAAACACAAATCATTTTCTTGACTTAATATCATCGTAAACATCTTATTCAGACTCTGTATTTCCAATTCCTATATTACAAGCTTAAAAATATTAATTTGAATGGAAATGACAAAAAAGTCGACCGGTCTCACGGACCGGAGTGTGGCAAATTAAGGACTCGTAAATAAGTATGACTAGCTAGGATTAATCGGTTTCGAGATTTTATTGTTTTATGTCCAGCGGCGTATATTCTTCCGTTCTTTCGCTCTTAATAGAAACCAATAATTTGCAGTCTTCAAGTCGGCACCGCCTTTGCCACCTAGCTCCGCTCAAGCTGTGCAAAGAGAGAAATCCGAGAGCAGCAGGGAGGTGAAGACATTTTTTGAGTCTATCACGAGACTGTTCTTGAATCGCGGTTATCTGCTACTTTTAATTAGCTACGGCATCAACGTCGGCACCTTTTACGCTATAAGCACCCTCCTGAACCGACTTGTCATCAAACAATTCCCGGTAAGTACTCTATCCGAAGGTTGTGCGTACCCTTCTCGATTTCCGCTCGGATTTCCGATTCATTTTAAATAGAGGACGTAATCGAGAAGCTTATTTGAAAATAAGCTTATTTGAAAATAAGCTTATTTGAAAATAAGCTTCTCGATTACGTTTCTGTTTAAAGAGAAGAACTAATAAGCCGTGCCCTTCTTTTCAGGACAGTGAGGAGGATGCCGGTCGAATCGGCTTGACAATAGTTTGCGCTGGAATGGTGGGCTCCATTGCATGCGGTATTTTATTAGATAAAACACACAAATTCTGGTGAGTAGGATGTTATTTTACAGAATCGAGGAATTTTTCTTCAATCTTGATCTTTTATAGTATTATTTTCATAAATTAATTTAATCTTTTTTCAAACTTCATTCAAACTTTTCAAGCCATCTCAAATCGAACTGATTTATAATACTTAATTATTATAACGGTAAACGTTACGCAACTAACAATAAGAGAGATTTGGATCACGCTAAATCTTTTATCAAATTATATTGGGTCAAGTTTCATCTCGATTTATTTGATGGCAGCAAATGTATGCGATTGAAATAACGCAGGAAATATGAATTTACAGGTGGACGACGGTAGGAGTATATATTTGTTCCTTGGTGGGTATGATAATCTTCACTTTCACCCTGGACAAGAACGTGGGGATATACGCTATATACATCACGGCTGGCATTTTGGGGTAAAGTCCAACGATTATTTTTGTCATACGTAAAACTTTTTAAAATACTTTATTGACTCATGTGACTTTGAATTCTGGTTCGATTTATTATTAGATGTTTTACATCTTGGCTGAATTTCGTTGAAGATCTCTGTCGTCTTAAAATTTGTTTTATCTCTTCCTTAATAATTCAGAAAGTCTCCGAAAGTGTGACGGATAATTGAGCGGCCGTCTTTGGCTTGAAACTACCTCGAAATTTTATATTCTTTATATGTAATTATTTATATTATATCACGTGAATATTTTTATAGCTTCTTTATGACCGGTTACCTACCGGTTGGCTTCGAGCTCGCCGCGGAGCTCACGTTCCCGGAGCCGGAAGGAACATCGACGGGTCTGCTGAACGCGGTCGTGCAGATCTTCGGCATCGCTTTAACCCCACTTTATCGTTACCTGCTTAACGTTTGGGAGGATTTTTGGGCAAACGTCACTCTATGCGGCATCCTCGCAGTTGGCGTTTTGCTCACGACTATAATACCCAACGATCTGAGACGTCAGAAAGCGAAGGCTTGACAATCCGACTTGCAGCAGTCGCCGTAACAAGCGACGAGTTTCTGCGGTTGGAACGAATAGTTCTCGACAATACTCCCTGTAACTTATTATCCTAGTCCAATTGGGACTTGACTTATCCCTCGAATGTATGCCGTGTGTCGGAAGTACCACTTCTCCGAGTCACGTGTATATTCATCCAAAGAAGATATATCTTTTTCGAAAAAAGGACTAGTAGGGGTCTAAACATAGTTGAATAGTATGATACGAAAAGCGTTTACTTTTCGTAGGACTTCCAGATTCTTATTTTAATAGAGAGAGATTTAACACTTAGTGCGCCTAAGTGCCGAGATGCCTAATGTTGTTGAGAGTTAAAGAGAGGTTTCGAATAATAGACCAATATTTTTATGGAAAATTGAGAGCCGGATTTTTATCGAAAAATTCGTAATAGAAAGATAATGGTACAATTGGCTTTAAGAAATGGCGAGAAAGAAAGCTATATATGTATATATATAGATATATGTGTAGATATATATATTTTTGTCGTCATTGTTATTAGATATAGCAGAAACAAAGTGGTCTAACAAATATGTGTACAAACGACGAGGAAAGATCGTCGGAAAATTCTTGATCCTGTTATACTAGTTGAACTTTTAATCTCAGGCAATAGTATTTAGACGGTGTTATGCAGTAACGAATTAACTGTGAAAAATAGCGAATCGACGATAAATTATCATGAGATAATAATTATAAAAACTGATAGAAGTTCATATTGCGGAATTATAAATTTTTAATCTATAACAATTGACAATACTATTAAATGTTTATTTTTTATTTTTTTAAATTCCCACGTTCTAATTTTGTAGTCAAGAAAATAAATTACTTAGCCCGAGTATGCTAAAATATGCTAAAGCGAATTCATTGTTGCATAATGTCTATTTAGAAGATGTGTTTAGCTGTGAGTATACAAATTGTTATCGGGCAGATACTACGCGAAACGATAGACGTAGTAATTAAAAGTGATAAGCGTAATGGCAGTGACGGTTCGAGTTATAGCTTTATTGCGGTAATAAATGAATGTTATAATAATGCGTAATAAATAGAAAGAATTATTTCAACGATGAACATGAGAGAAAAAGAGAGAGAGAATTCCATCTCTATTATCGCGGCATTAATTATGTGGTGTCTACTCTAATATAAATCATTGCATTAAATGATAATCATGCCATATAACGATCGTAACATTGTAATCGACACGACATGTGATTTTATTACCGCAAGCTTACTCTTGCCTGTGTACTAAATCTACAATGTGCCTAGTTTGAATCAGTGTCATTCACGTGGAACCTGATTTTTAATTGCTTGGTTGTTCAGCTTGTGATAAAAAGTTATTTAATTGAAGTTTAGAGATATATATTATTTTCCTACTTCGAATATACGTGTACATATACATATATACACTCCTCTGAATATATATATTTTTTCGAAAGACAAATGTTTCATTAGGATGTGTAGCTATTTATAAAAACCTCGATTAACCGTGACGTCCATACAGATGATATACTCACACGCAAATATTATATATCTTAAAAACGAAGTTACTATAGCATTAAGAGAACGTAAAATTGCGCTTTTTTCTGTGTTCATTTCGTGTGTACTATTAATTTAATTTTAAATTCTAAAAGTGAAAGCGCAAGAGTATTTACGTTACGTTATATTAAACATGCTTCTTCAAGACCATACGAATAGCTATTACACCAGAAATCCTGAAGGCGTCCGCCTTCGAATCAGTGACAAACAAATCGTCTTCCAATGTGATGTTTCATCATTATATTTTTTTAGGCCATTTATTGTGTGTTCCCACAAAGTTGTTCTATTTTATAAATAAAATGTTAAAACTATGATGCATTATCTTATACAATCATTAAGCTACGTCATAAGAAATGTATTGATTTTTATAAATCATATGTAAAAGATATATATATTAGATATCTTAATATTAAGACAAATAATTTCATATATATTGATGTAAAATATCGTTTTTAGACAATAACTTGGAAGATCCATTTTATTACCATCAAGGTATACTTTTATTTAAGAAATTTTCTATTTTACAATTACTTAAATATTGTGTTCTCGATAATGTATGCGCAATGTGTGGCGAGATGAGAGCTCACCATATTTTACATTGATTTGAATGAGGTAATATGATTGTAACGCGTTTTTGTTTATTTATTTAAATAGTACTTTTTGAACATTGCGTCGAATATAAAAAGTTTTCCATGATTCAAATACGAAATTACAGATAACAAAGATGAAAACTCAAAAATAAGTGTATTTTTTTTACATTTGCATTATTTGTTACAAATGCATTTATTCAATGAGTTTCTTCATCCTGAAGAAGCGTCGGAAGTAGAAGAGTTGCCAGGTGGACAAACCGAAGAGGACGCATATCGAGAATAAACTAAAGTACAATACCCGAGCATTCGTGGCCTCTGAAATAAAGAAAGATGATTGGATCATTTCTCCAACTACAAATACTTAATTATCAATTGATTATAACATTTAATTATCAATCGCGTTTATAATTTAGAAGTTTAAGTATACAATTCAAAATTATACTTTTAAGTGTAAAGTTATTTTCTTCCACTATTTAACGAAGTAACGAAAAATAATTCTTTTTTTTTTTTACCGTTTGTGTCTCTCATTTCTTCTTCGTTTTTGCGCATTCTAGCGAAGTCTTGGACTATCGCCTCAGACAAATCCTCCAACCGTTTCAATTCTACTTCTACTGGTTTCAACTTGGCTGCTTCGCCGATCTGTTAACGAAAAAGATAATGATTTTCATCGGAAAATGGCGACATCCTCGACGAAAACTTCAGCGGTCTCATTAGTACTGCGTAACACAATCGATTCAAATCAATAAACTACTATAGAATTAAAGCCAAATAATGGATAATTACTCTGCGTGTATGTGTTTTGCACAGAGTGAAAAAATATATTAGGCCATGTGGTATACAATGTCTGATTGCAATAGTTCTAATTTTTGAGCGGTCCAATACAATAAAATCAGCTAATTACATTGAACGCTCTCACACAGACTTCTTTATTCTTAAAAATCTTATCTCAAACACAAGTAAAAGATTGCACAATTTTCGCTCAAAACATTTAAGTAATACCGAACATTTCAGCTCGCACTTTCTCTTTTAGAAATAAAAAGATATCCCAACTGTAGCAGAGGGAAGCGTTTCAATTTTAGGAATATCACACGTGATGGAATTAGTATTCCATGTTTTTAGTATTATTGTGAAAGAACTGAAACATTCGGTATTAAAATGCATCACTGTTATGCTGCTGTTATGCTATGTTTAAGGATGTACCATTAACATATTTTAAAGAACTTTAGTGACAGAAAAAATGTTCCATACTGAAAATTTTCAATATATAATTTTTGTTTTAGTAGGATATATAAATTCAAGTGGAGAGCATAAATTGAATATAATTAAAACGTTCACGTGGGTGAGATGAGCTCTCCCCGTTAACGGAACATCCGCGACAAAAGCATGCACAAATTAATGAAACTGTGTTGCGCTCTAATAGCTTAGTTCTAAAGCTGTCAATGTATGTACAAGTGCCGGTTCGTGAATAAAACGCATGCCAACGAGAACACAATGATCGAAAAAACTCTACTTTACCAACTGCACCGCGGAAACAAGCCACATATAAAAGAAAGTAAACGAAGTAACGTCAGATGGTTTCTCTCGGAATTCCCCGGATATGATAGGTCTAACAATGTTTTTGTAAAGAAACATTTTGTAACGATATACAGTGGAGACTTACGCCTTCGTAACTCTTTGCCTCAATGCCGCGTTTCGTGATCAGCTTAATTTCTTGCCTGATGCCACGCTGATCTGAAATAATTTTCACGTTTTCTTAAATATCCGTCCCATCGCAATTAAACGATATCGCATAACAGAACAATTTGAACAAACTAAATTAACAAATTATGTAGGTATACGTACGGCTTGGAACACGTGAAATGAAGCATATCTCAAAAGTATCGTAAGTTTCCGTAACAAAGGAGAACTTTAACAGCTTCCCATGGGGAATGTCTTCCTTCTGAGACAATATATGCCCTTTAGAGTCCTGAATCTGTAAGAAACAGAATGATTATTAGAATTTATCTCATTACAACTTACACCATTAAAATGTTTTGATATTTATTGTGATTTTAGGAGAGAGACAAACAGCGAGTTCTGTCACAGCTGTTGTGTGAACCGCCAAGGGTTAACATAAAATGTTAAGCAGCGCTTAGCGCAATTGTAGGAATATCTTGGCAAGGGACGAACGGAAAATCATTGATCAGGATCTACCCACCACGTAATTCGTCTTCTGTCCCATCGCCTCGGACACCTCGTACTCCCCTGTGACGAGTACGTTCGCATGGACTTCCTCCTTTAGACACTTGTGACTGTTCGGCTCCAGGTAGAACATGATGCCGCGCACCTGGGCGACCAGGAGAATCGCCAGGAAGGCTTTCACGTGAGCCTGAATCATTTCGCTCCTCGTTCTCGACGATCGTCCTGGAAAAGAGACGTTTTCCCGTGTCACCAAGGAAAAGTTCCGCGCTCACACAACATCCACAGCATCACGACGAACACGATGATCGGATGAGGTGGCAGCCACATTGGCCATTAAATACCAGCGGTAAGTCAGAAAGGGAGACGACTTTGCCGGAGAGGCTTCGTGATCGGGCAAAATTGTGTTTTTCCTCATCCTTTCCTTATTGTGGTAAAGAGAAAACGGAAAACATTCGGAAAACTAAACAGATTAGAGAGAAATAGGATTTTAAAATTTAACAATTGTATAAAAATTAAATAGAATCTAATTTTTCAAATCAAATTTAATAGGATTTTAAAATTTAAACAACTTTCAAAATCCTATTAAAATCAAAATAGTGGTTTTGAGGACTTGGTAATTTTTAAAATCCTATTTTTCAAAATCTAATGATTTTTTTCCTTTCACTAATTTGTTATTACAGAAAATTGATCGTAAATATTAGGTATGCGAGACATCTGAATATTTCGCGTAGTTTATGGTTCTAGGTTCTAGTCTACGTCAAATCTGCGGCTGCATTTCCTAACCTCATCTAACCTCTCGGAGCAGGTGATTACATTTGAACGTGTTCTGGCGTTTGACATATGCTACCATCGTCAGAATGGTCCTGTTGGAGAATGACGCGGTAACTTGACGTCTCATCGCCGATATTGCTCTCTCGTGTATGAACAACTAACTGAATTTTCGTTGCAGTTCTTAGCGGAGTTAACCAAACTCTTTGACAAGTCGCGTCTTTCGGGCGCGGTGTCGCTTACCATTAAAAGATGTGAGTACCCTTAGGTTTTTTTAATTTAAAATATCTGTTGCTAGATAAAAGAACAAAAATAACAATTGTCCAAAATAGATAAAATTATTTGGAAGACTCTAACAGCCCTTAACTTTCTGAATTGTAGCTTTGACAAGGAACACACTTTTCTTATGGCACAAACTTTTATGCCTTGTTTTCTTTCCTTTCCTTGTATTTGTATTAAGGAGCTTTTTATTTCAGTTAATGGACACAACAAACCGGTGCCTAGGAAAGGCAGACCTCCCCTACCGACTCCTACAGAGTATCTTTGCCTAGTTCGAGCATCGCTTCGCAATAAGAAGATTTCCACTGTTGTACGTATCTTCCATCGGCGGATGACAGTCAGCGATCGATTTGCACCACTCTGAGAGACGTGATTTTCATCTTTCAGATCCATTCCAGGGATGTAAACAAATTCCAGCAGGCGTATTGGAATCTCCTGAAGACGAACATAACCGGACTGAAGAAGCTGAAGAAGACGAAGTCGGCGAAGCCAAAGGTTCACTGACCCAGCGAGGAGGGCTAACCGCGTGCCAGTTGTTTATTTTTTTGTTATTAAAACTTTCGTACCGTGTTCGTCACATATTTACCGACGCCTGTCTACTGTATAAGCCGTCGAGAGAAGGCGCGTTGTATGCAACATTTTGTATAGACTGATGTACAAAAGGTTAATAATACTGTTATGAAAGCATATACACAAGTATATATGTAGCCGCTAATATATGATCGCACACTTTCGCAAATTTGATGCAATGATGACAAAAAACACGATAAGGGATAGTTATTATTATTATTAAGAGTCCAAGACAGAGATAATTGGGATAAACTGTTTAACGATCAGTAGGATAAAATTTTTTAAAACAGAGTTTACATTGATTTGTACTATTCCGTTACTCAGATACGTAAATCTGTAATATATAGCATTTTTTATAATTCATTATATCTTTTTCTTGTTTTTTAATTGTGTCATTTGGATATGATATGATAATTTCTTATGCAAAGCTTGTGCTGCAGATATAAGAACTCGTCGATCTTTTGAAAATACCTTGAAATTCTATTGCCGTTTCTCTATTGTTTTTTTCCGCGAAGAATAGAATCATAATGAATCCGAGATATTATTCTTCTAATCGACCGTCGCAGAAATGTTTGTTGTCTGGTGGCGCGAAGTCTTTGTCCCCGTTCCGCGAGATTTATGAGATCGATTTATTGCTCGTCTACCCGTCGGCCGAATAAATCTTTTTCACGAATGACAATCCTTGCGTATATGTATACGAACATTACGAATGGTTTATTTTAACGCTCGGCGTTATATTTTGCGGATTTCTTAAAATTGCAGCCGTTCGCGCGCTCGTATCTTATATACGTTTATTGCGTCTCGGAATTTGGCTTGCGTTATTCTCGGCCCGAGTGTCTCATCGCGAATTCTGCAATCGTGTACCTTCAAGATTAATAAGTTGGAGTCCCAATGCCGGGACACGTTATTTTGTCATTTGATAATATTGTCGAATGAGAATAACGGAAGGATTCGCAGGATATATTGTTCCACGCGATTCGACTTCATTTCTCGCGAATCCTTTCTTCATCTCCAAATAACCCGACGATCCGCGCGTGGCGTTACACATTGTGCGAGTATTCTTTGGCACTGGACCCGAACGTGGACCATTGTGCAAAGTCCTGGGGGGCTGCCAATGTAATACCTGATGTAACGTGAATTTATCATTGTATACATTACGGTCGTGAATAAACAAACGCGGGTGAATCGTCACTCCTCGCGAGTTCTCCATTGTGCTCGTTTCGTCGTCGAGGAATGACGTGAATTAGATGACAGAAAATTGATCCTAAGAGACAGTTGAGGAATTTATTTTTCTTCTGAATACTCAATAACGTTGCATATATTTTCAGCTCGGAGAGTAAACTATTTAAGTTAATGTTGAAAGGGATTGAAAAATATATGCTTTTTTTTTAGAACTTGCAATTTTCGCGATAGATATTGAAGATCTCATACACTTGTTATTTGTAGCAACAACATTTTTTATAAAATATTACGAATAACGGAGTGCAGGGATAAATTGACATGACAGGTAGAAATAAACACCGATCTGTATTCGAGAAGAATTCGGGATGCCCGATGATTACCTTGACACGATTGTCCAGCTCCAGAATGCACGAGCTGTATTTCATTCTAAGAATATCGTTCTTAAAAATATACATTTTTCTGGCCGCGAATCAGGTCTCAAAGCGGGGTTTCGGATGATAAACAGAACAGGCGTAAATTGAACATCAATCGAAGAAGAAAATTGGTGGTTCGATGCGAAAGAAAAAAGGCAACTCAAAAGTATCAGGTTTCCAATCAGCAAAATGGTATCTGTTTTAGCTCTCAGCTTTCAAAATCATCCTCCTCGACTTTGTAGGTTTTGTTAATTTGATTACATTTTAATAATCTTCCGACTTTATTCTTAATTGTCGTTCTTTTATTTTTCGCTTCTATTGTATATATTTCACTCTTTTTATAATATAAAAAAATCTACTTTTTGACGTGATCTCGCCTCCTAAAGTTCGGACGTCGCTCGAGGGTGGCTACGTCCTTAACACGAATCTATTTTTTTCGCGGGTGCATCGGCTCGGGGAGCGGCGCGCGGGGGCCGCGGAGTGACGCAATTCTCGTTTCGTTCCCGCGAGTCATACGTGCGTAGACGAGGTGAACGCGGTCGCGGCGAAGAGGGGCACACGCCGAGGAGAGGAGAGTCCGGACGAAGAAGAAGAAGAAGAAGCGGTGCCGACGCTCGGGAAAGCAGAATCGTACGAACCTCCATCGCGGCCGCATCGTCGTCGCGTGTCCTACCCCTTTCGCACGCGTGCACGAAAAGAAAAAAAAAAGAAGAAAACGACCCGTTAGCGCGCCCGATTTTTCGATCGACGAATTTTTAACGGTATCTTTGAGAGCGAACCGTAAAGGCCAGCAGCGACCATGGTTTACGAGAGCGACTTCTACACGACCCGGCGACCCTACTCGCGGCCGCTCGTCTCTTCCTACACCGTCACGGTCAGTATCCTGAGACTCTGGAGTTGTTTTTTCTTGCGCCAAGCGAAAGAGCGGGCTGGAAGTATGTCTTAATAATGTTTTTGCTACACGTGGCAAACTAACGTCGAGAAAGAGAGAGAGCCCCGTTTGCGACAGGAAGTGTACCATCCCCAGTAACCGCCAGACTCACTCGGCACCCCCGTATATGATCTCGCTGGACCGCGCCGACGTCTCACTGGTATCTCTCACAATCAGCGCATCGACGCTTTCTCTTCGCGAGGATTAATCCATTTTTAATCGGTGTTCAATATTGGGAATGCTTTGTTGATCTGATAACGTAGATCTGTGAAAGAGTAGATGTCATACACGTATGTCGTGATTTTCAGTGACAAAGCAAGGATCACGTTCGAATATGTTGAAGAGTGCGGTTTTAACGCCACGAGAAAAATCGGTCCAGAGAGAAATAATCGATTCGGGTCACAACGGGTTAAATAATTAATCAATGATTGACGGGGTAATTATTGCGCGCGATCGCTGGATGGGGTCAGCGTTTTATTTATGACACGCGATATGACGACGATGATTTGCCCGCGGCGTAAATTAAATAGTTGAATCAGATTTTCTTCGAAGAGATGTAGATTGCGAATTAAAAAAAATTTATCTTTGGAGCAATCGTTATAAAAAATTTAATAAAAAATATTTTTGGTAATATTTTTGATGCATTTTTTACTTATGTATTTTTTATTTCTTTGATCAATATTAATTTCTCGGTATATTATTATTATTAAAAGTAGCACCTCAAAATAGAAGAAAATTAAAATGAATGTCATTGAATGACTTACAATTTTGAATATTTTAATACTTGTTAAAATATCATGTGAAAACAACGGTCATCAATTTCTTAATAAATATTCATTCTAAAGCTTGTTAACCCTTTCCTCGCGATGTCGGTGAATAAGATTTTTTATTTTCCATTTTCACAATTATTGAATATTATTTTCATATTCATTTAGTATTCATTTAGTTCCAAAGTTAGTTTTAAGAGATGTAATCTAATTTAAAATTTAATCTCACTTAAGATCTTTAATCTTAAATGATAAAGAACGTTAATAACGCTCTTCGTCTGAGGAGGATGCGCGTCTAAAAAAAGAAGACGAGAATCGCGAGTGAAGGGTTGATTCCGTCCGCGCGCGGTAGAATCTTGCCGGGGAGATAAATAAGAGTAACCCGTTGACCCGCATTCGGCCGGTCGCGATTTCGCTGCTGTCGGTCACGACCGAACAATCTTCCCGTGAGACGTCGAAGGTGCGCGCGAAGCGACGAGTGAGGACTTGGCACTTGATTCCCTTATCCCCCCATCCGCGGTTCGTCGACGAGGTCGATCGACGACGGAGAGCGAGCGGCGCGACCGGAAACACCCTCGACATTTACTTGTTCTCTGCGACTTGTTCTCCGTCCTCGAGGGCCTCGCGTCCTCGTCGCTGCTTGTTCGTCGTCGAGCTCGACGCCGCGACTCACCGGAAAAAAAAAAAAATTACCGCCGAGACAGATCTCGACTTCCACACTTCACTCCGACCACTGTGTTCACCACTATTACTACTATACTAGCACTGTACTACCAAATTTACTACTACTATATTACTGTCACTACTATATTACCACTACTACTATACTACCGCTCCTGTGCTCGAGAGCGCGTGCACTCGGTGTCCCGGAGAACGGTGTCACCCTTCGGTCGGGAAGATCGGAAGGGTGTAGGGAGGTATGTCGGGGAAGCGCTTTCGGAAACTTCAGAGGCCACATATTCTTACAAAACGACATAGCGTTAAATCGTACCTACGTTTGAGCTCGGAAATCAATCCCGCGAAACAAATCCCTCACAGTCCTTGCTTTTCTTTTCAAATTTTTTATTGTTCTTTCAAGTGGTATACTTATACTCGTAGGGAGGGTTGTAAGTAGGCGTGAATCCAGTGGATTCGTGTAAGGGCCCTTCTCGCACTTGTGATTTATTTTTGTGTCTCTTTTTGTACGTGTTTAGTACGGCTACTCCTGGACGCTACTCTTGAGTTCAAGAGACAGCATTAGTTCTTGTTCCATGGTTATACGTTGTCCATGTCCATGACCCCGCAACAATCGGGGGAATTATCGTGTGCGTGCGACAGGACTCGCCGCATACCGTTTGTGCTAATCGCAACTCGAGCCGTTGCGACGAGAAAACCATTGTCCGACACGAATTTCTAACAAACGGTAGATATTTGATATGTTGATTGAATGATGTTGGTAGACGATACTTCGGTGATTATCATCGAATGAATTCAATAACGCTATATAATTAAATGCGGTGAAAGCAGAGAGTACTGCGACAACATGGTACCTTGTAAAATTGATATTGTCATTTTGTGATAGATTCTTAATCGTTTTGGAAATATTACGTACATAAAGATATCTTTCATAAATTGCTGACCCCAAATTGAAGATAAAGATTTTAAAAAATTTACTTTTTAAATATAACATTTACTAATTTATATAGCTTTTTTATAAATAGTATCGCGAGGAATTGCTTTTATATTCAAGCCTTAAGAAACATTCTGCAGATATACTATATATCTACATTTTTTCTTTATAAATGGACGTTATTAATTTTACTCATTAGAGGTTCGACTCCGTTACTATTTGGCGAGAGGCTTCGTCTAGGCATAGCTAGAATCGTCGAGGGATCGGAAATCTGGGTTAGCTTTAGGGATTGCCATTGATCATCAGTCCGACGATAAAAACACAGCTGAAAGTAGCGAGATAAATGGCACAAGGTTGATTGGAAATTGTTCTTATGAAGAAAATCGTCCATCCGAAAATTATGTTTAGTTCTCGGCTCATGACAGCTGAGCGTAAATTCTTCGCATCCGAGTCGCCGTTAATAACGTTAAAATGACAGTCACAAATTGTCAATAATCTGCTTAAAAGTTAAAAGATTGCTAATACTGCTAATAGATGTTTAAAAAATCATGAAATGTTATTGCAAAGTTTTTATTTAAAAACTCGAAAAAACAGATTCCGTTATAAAAAGCGATGACTTTAAGAGCAGAAAGTTTTTCAATTTGAGATAAAATGATTATCAATTAAAAACGAGATTTTCCACAAATACCCATAACAATTACGAGCCTTAATCATCATTTATCCGCGTAATTTTATTCCATATATTTTCGTCCGTCGAAAATATCAAGGAAAATAAATCTCGCGATTTGAAAAATGCAAATCTGCATCGTCGATATCGTGATATCGCAGACATTTTGGCGACTATAAAAGCGAACCTGCCGCGTTTCGAACTGCGACGCAAACTCCGTCGCACGAACATCATTTTTCGATGTAAAGTCTCTAATAAACGTATTCTGCCGAATCCTGCTCAGAGCTCCCGATTCGGATCGTCGGCCAAATACATTTTTCTGTCGACGCGGATTTGAGATTCGCTGGGTCGCGCGGTCGTCTAAGTTTAACACGACCAAGTCCCGGAAAATGGCTGCAACGCTATGAATAGCTTCCGTTCTGTAATTCCCTGCTCTCCGGCAGCTCTATTTATAATGGTTTTGGATTTTCTGATGTTAGACGGCTCCTGCCGGTTTTATCCTGCGCTTTTAGCCCGGGGCGCGAATCTCCAAGGCGCGAAAATCTTCAGGTTTTCTCATTTAGATCACGCGTTCCGAGAGTTTGACAAGATATCGAGCCGCTATACGACGCTATCCGCGTTGTCTGATACTGGCACGAGTTGCTCGTGCTTAATACGTGTCTATTTATAAAGATTAAAATCGCGCTCCGCAGAATGGATGAGCGTTTTGGCGCCATCATCCGCAAAGAAATTAAAGGGACGGTATATAACTTCGCATACAACTCAACAGTATTTTTCAAATGAATGCCGTAGCATTTTAGATCAGTAGAGTAATTCGCACAATATTGCTACATACGCACAATGTAACACTAATTTGTTGATTTCCTTGTTTGGAAAGTAGATTACAGCAATAACACTGCAATTGCAATTGCAATAACGTTGTAACTATTTTAAATCACAATTAAGCCTAATGATTATATACAATCGTGTATTTATAGCGACGACCGTAACGTAGTAATTGTACGATTGCGGTAGTATTATGATTACGATTATGACGACAATGCAAACATAAAATTTTGACATTAGATTTGGCACTCAAAATTCCCCCCTCCCCCCGATATCGACGCGCTGCAAAATTAGGTGCTACTCAGCTACGAGGAATCGCGCGCGTAGGACGCCTTCCAGATTATCGTCCGTGACGATTATTAAGACGTTGCCGCCGCTCCGCGTTCTCGCGACTCGAGGGGAGAATCGGTGTTGCGTTACTCTGCCCTAATTTAGACGCACCGACGGCACGACGCCGACGCCCACCGTCGGATTTTCGTCGACGCGAGAATTCATATACGCCCGCCCGCCAGCACGCGGATACATCTGTGCAAGGCGTCATCTCCTTGCCGATCCGTATCAAATCCCCGTGGAGTGTTGAGTCAATAATGATCTGCCTCCGAAATTTCTGATGTAGAAAATTATCTATAATATGGAAAACTGTTTCAATTCAGTAATCCAGAATTATCTAGACATATAAAAAAAATGCATAGTCATGATATAAATAATCATCTACGTAAATAATTAAAAAAAATTTCCAAACGGACAGCGAGAGAGAGAGAGAAAGAGGTCATATTTAAGTATTTTAGTTTCCGCGAACTCGCTCGTATATTACATATAATTTCGGTCTCTGACATGAAGAATGTATATACCTATCTTATTTTGGAAATATTCTTCCGCCCAATTTCACGCACATCATATATTCATACATATATAATCTTTATAATATGTATAATCCTTTATTTTACTCTCTATTTTATTTCTCTATCTAAATCGGATATGTTTATAAATATATAATGTGCGCGCGAAATTGGGCGGAAGGGTATTTTTAAGGCAAGATACATTCTTTATGTCAGAGACCGAGACTGCTTCGAGTGGTTTAATATCTTACATCGATGCACGTCTTTATAAAACATCTCGCAAGTCTATATCGGGATCTACGGGGATAAATGATATCTGCCGCTCCGGCTACGTCGCGCCGTTTTACGACGACGTCTTTACGACCCGCCAGGAAAACGGAATGATGACGAATGTTATGGGAATTTGGGCTTTTCTTACGCGCGAGACGAGCTTTGGCTGTCCGACAAGTGTAGTTTATTACTACTTTAAAAGATACCGCCACTTCTCCACCCTTATGGTAGACTGAGAAAATAAAAAGGGTCGGCAAAGTTTCGATATCAGCTCTCTTTTATTAAGGTAGGATAAGTCACAAAAAATTATACTTGGAAGATGCGATCTCCTTGATTTTATGTTTTTTTCAATGGTGTATATCTAAAACGAATTTTTTCCATGCTATTTTCTATATAGTATAAAAATAGAGAATTTTTTATCCTGCTGCCAAACGAAATAATTTGTAATATACATTACGTTGTTTTACAAGTCCACAAATAATATGTTAATGTCTGGTTAATGACCTAAAAACAGAATAGCATATAACATTTATTTATATATTATTTATTAAACACGTTGTGCGTCTAGTATATTTCATATATTTCTCTCTTTGAAAAATTCCCAATCAATTAATTATCATATGTAAACTATGTTAATAACACGGCATTGAGTTTTAGATACAACCTGGCAAATCTAAATAAACATGTATGTTTGCGTCGTTATTGCAAAGTAGGTACTATAACAGAAGGGAGCTATTTTTAAGAAAGCGCAAGATTATAACGATGACGTATTTCTGTTGTTTTTGTTAACCGTGCGTAAGCGCGTCTAACATTCTAAAGATGATCAACACTTAGGAATTCGCGGGGGCGATCATGAGTGCTTGACTGTCAAACTCTTGAAGCACCATTCTTCGATGTTACGCGTGCCTTTGGCACGTTTTTTAAAGACGTCTTCAGGATTTTAAGTAAAAGACATTTTAAACTTTTAAAAACGTTTTCAAGGCTTTCTGAATTTTCTTTCAAATATTGTTTGGAGCATAACTATTTATATTACCGATTGTAGTATTTATTCATTCAAATATATATGATACGACCAATCTGGATGTACCATAGCTTATAAAAATGTCTACTGTCTTAAAACCTGATCCAATCTGATCGAATCTCTAAAATCATCCCGATATTTTTCATTATTTCGGTTCACAATTACACGAAAGTGACATTTTGCAAGAATGAGTTATAAGAAGAACAGAAGACAGAAGTTGGAATTATGTGATAAATCAATATGTCAATGACTTAATTTTAATATTTACGTACTTTGTTAATAATTGATTTTTACTTATCATAATATATGTATATGTATACATGTAAATACATAATATAAATAAAAGAAAAAACAATAAAGTTCTGGTTTCTTTGAATTAAAATGCTTGGACTTATGATTTGTTTCACCTTAATCCTATATAATTATATCTTAAATTAATATCTATTTTCAAGAACTTAGATTTTCGCGGTTTGAATGGAATTTGCCGATTATGTTTTGCTGATATTTCGTCCATTTTCGAAATTTCAAGTTTTCTTGAAACTTAAAATTCTAAGATTCTTGAATCGCAACTCTTAGAATTTTCATTAATTCAACGAAAATAGGAAAGATATGCTTGTTCACAAAACAAATACTTCCTATTGATACAGAGAGACTATTAAATTTTTAAAAATTACAAAATGTTATACATTATTAATTTCCTTAACCCATTCGACCGGTACTTGTTTTAGTTCGAGTCATCGACCACGAGCTTAGCTCGTTCTGTCAAATGGGCTAAAATTACGTCGCTTTCGCATTTACATTTATGCTTATTTCACATAAGTAACGAACGGTACCATGACGACGGTCGCGGTTTAACAAAGAGAACAGACGCGGCAGTAGTAGGAGGGTAGTGTGGAAGCTCGAAGACGTCGGTGAGCAACTGCTTGGCGAACTTGGAAAATCTTGTCACACACGGATAAACTCCAAGACTCTGCGTGCGATACGAGTGGAATCACTCTGCGGATCGCGAGAGGCTCGAGAACTGAGCGGTGGCTAATCGCCCTTGATTGATCAATATAACGGGCAACGACTCGAGAACTAGTGATCCTGACCCGGGACCCTTTGCCGGGCTCGAATTTGCAGAATACGGAAGTTAAGAAGCAGGACTATTTCCCGTGGGAGAAGGTGCCGCTTGTGCCGCGACCGTCGCTGGTGCCGGAGCCGTTCACCGTGTGGGGCCGCAAGAAGCTGGACCCGCGCGAGGAATTCTATCAGTACGCCACCCTGCCGGACAAGGAGGGCGTAGTGCGCGGCAAGGACGTCGCCAAGGAAGATCACGTTCGGCAGCTGGTGGACGGTGGTGCCGTTTCGAAGGTCGGCCTAGACGCCGCCGCCGAGCTGGCCACTCGCGGCCACGTCTTCGAAAAGGGCGTGCTCGCACGGCCGTCCAGCAAGGTCAGGCACGCCACTACACCTGCCACTGGCCGCACCAAGATCTTGCTGGCTCTGCAGACGCCATCTTGGTACCGATTCTAACGACGAGAACCGAGAAGAAAGAAAGACAGATGACGAGGATGTTGCATGTTTCGTGGACACTCTTCGGAAGGATCAAATTAATACCGACGTTTTTATGGGACATACATTTTTTTAGCATGAATCGCCTCCGCGATAAAGATACAAAGCGAGAATTATTACATTATATAGTTCGATGTCTTAACGTTAACTGATTTTCTCTGATGATCATTACGTACGTAACATTGTACTTGCTATTTCTATTGTGCTCGTATCTTTGATAGTGAATTAGCGTCAGGCTTAGCTAGTCAGGCCTTAGCCGATCAGTTTTTACACGAAAATGTTTATACTCCGGAATGTTAAATTTACTTGTAGGAGTTTCTCAGATTAGTATTTTATTTTAATGACGATTAGATTTTCTGGATGTAGCTAGAAGGGTGTCTTCACATTTAAACACCGGTCGTCACACTTCCAAGGCGATTGGTAGCGATTTTTTCTCACCGATTGTTTGTGAAGAGAATAAAATGAGAATAACGTGAGAATATGAAAAAGCCTCGGCATTTACTGATCATCTCCGATTTACGATTTCTGACGCGAGTTCACGGCGCGAGAATTCTTGTAGTCACGCTTTTTCATAGAAGAACTGTCGCGCCGGAAAAAGCGTTCAACGCATCTTTCAATCTGCTCGTGGTAAATTTCGAAAATGACGATTCCGCTTCTTGGGGAATCACAGCCCAAACGACCACGTTAATAACAATTACGTAAAACGCCCGTGAAACTCCGCATCGCGAATGCATTTCCGCGGGTATCGTAATAACTCACAATTACTTGTTCGACTCATCAAACGGATTATTCGAACTTATTCTTCGTTAGCGTGAGCGGATACATAATTCATGCATGTATACAAGACGAATAAAGCTATGATGTCACTCTACAGAGAGTTTATCAAGCCTGTTTGTCGCGAGATTGTGCTAACGAAATACCCCAGATTAATTAAATTCTCGTTTAATTAATCCCTTCGCATCTAGCGTAATCACGCGCGGTTGTAATCATCGGTCTTGATTAAACCTTCTCCTCTTTTCTTCTCCCATTATCATCAGCTCTGAGCTCCAGATATAACAAAAATATATACTTACCTATTAAATGCTTAAACGTTGACAAGCATCGTTTAATGGTTTATTAAGATTTCGTGATCGCGAAAAAACATATTGACCTCTATAATATCTTGATTATATGTTTGAACGGCGCTCTGACTTTTGACCCTTGCCGAGAGCAGTAACTTTTAATTGCCTTGTATGGACTACACTAAGTTGTTTGACATTAATTTACATAGTCGCGTCGCAAACTGCGCGACCGAAGCGGCGGTCTTACTTGCGAAAAGAATCCGCAGGAGGACGACATTCCGCGATTATATACGAGTGCAAAGAACTTACCTCGCTCTATTCATATTTCATCATAAAATATAAAAGAATCTCGCGAGTCCTGTCAAACTTTAGCAAAACAAAAAAAACCGATTCGCAGCTGAATTTGCAATTAAATTCTATTTAGAGTGCCTCTTTCGTCGTCGAATTCGTATCGAAGCTTCGTATTGGCATTAAATTCCTTCTCCGTGTCGAATTGCAATCGCGAGAACGTGCCCGACTAATCGAGCGACTTCGATTAAACCGTAATTAAGTTCAACGAAGCGTTAACGTAATCCGCCACGAAGTTTCACGCTCGAAGAAGGTCGAAGAAGTTTCGGCACGGGACACCGAACGCACACGTGGCGGGACATAGACGCGTGGAACATATTCTCACCCACGTACACACGTACACCTGTCACGCCAACGCACACATGTACCGCAAATGTTACCCACGCGCGTTTCTTGGCGAGGGCCGCGTATCGTTGCCCAACGCTCGGAGTGTCCTGAATATTTCGGCAAGGAGACATTATTAATGCATATGTTACATACCGCTCCGCGTTTATAATTGGCCCGCACGTTGTGTGTCTACAGATAGATCGATACATGTTATTATCCGCCGAACATGTCGCCGAGTTCCATCATACTTTCGCCTCTGTGTATGAGTGACGAGAAAAAAAATCCCTCACGTCATGTGTCCTTCATTTTCAACTTCCACCTTTCATGCGTCTCTTAACCCTTTGCACCGTAATTCGTCGTCGTTCACCATTAATACGTTGACCTTTATCTAAATCACGCGACTGATGAAATTAATTAATGCGAGGTGTAAAAGTATAATAGATCCGCGTCTCAGAAAGACAAAGATATTTTTCGTTTTGCGTCATTTTACCGATTTGAAAATAAAAATAAAAATCAGAAAACTAAAATTAAAATTAAAATAAGAACTCTTAGCGCCCTCGTCCTGCAGACGTGATAATTGTACGTTTCATTTATATAATCGAAAAAATAAATATAGTTAGTAATTATAGTTAGAATTATTCCGGGAGTTTTCAAACTACGAACGGTGGATGTTTATCTTGTTGGCGCGAAATAATACAGCAAAGGGTTAATCGCGCTCGTATAAAGCCCAGCGGGTTCCAGTGTCGTCTGGATCCCGCCAACTTTCTCCTTATCTGGCCGCAAGCCCAGCCGGCCATCTGGCCGGCATTACCGGCCAAACTTCGTCCACGGAGATGAGAAACGACTTCGCGAACCTCTCCCTCTCGGAATAGATGAACTGGCAGCGCGCGAGTACGTTACTCCCCGCGCGGCGACGCGGGTTAATTATTCGCGAGTAGCGCGAGTAGTTACGGACACCGTCGAGCCAGACGACGCAGCGATGCACCTGTTCGCCCACCTTCCACCTTCCACGTCTCTCGCCTCCGCATGTCGCGCGTCTCTCTCGACCGGAGAACAGGGCCAAATGATATTTTAGGAAGACGAGGATCTGATATTGTCGTGAAACACGTGAGAAAGAGGAAAATAACGGAAGGAAAGAAAAGTTTGTAAAACAAAAAAGGGCAAAGTTATACGGCTGAAAAAAATTGTAGGTTCTACATGATACAACGTGTTCCAGACTTATTGTTTTAGTGGACAATTTTTCATCCATAGATCCTCTTTCATTGATTTAATTTAATTTTTGTTCCGCAAGTTTTCAAGTTTCAATATTAAATATTTTTTCCACAGTAAAGTTCAGACTACAGGTCTATTAAATTAAATCAGAGATAAAGTCTGAAAATTAAATCAAAGATAAAATTTTGATTATCTTATTGAAGAGAAAGTCTTCGCTTAAAAATTATAATGTCTTAATATCAACCTGTTCTCCGATCAGATAAATCGATCATGAGACCTCACATTATGAATAGATTCTGTAAATTTCTTTAATGCAACCCTATCTCCCGATCCGATAATCCACTTGCGGCCCGCGGATGGAGAACCGCGGGGATCGTCCTGAGACGAGAATAATGTCTGGCATATAATTTTTATACGATATTCACGCCCTGTACGGCTTAAATAAACGAAAAAAAATCTGTAGAAATTTACATCATAAAATCAAAGTCATTTTATAAAATTTCACTAATTGTAAATGTAATTTTTCAACATTAATTTCGATCAACATAATTTCCCTATACCTAATAATTTTTCTTTTAATCATTGATAATCTGGGCGATCCGATTAACGATTCCTAGACAATATTTTGTCGACAATGTCGCGTGCCGGGTGCAAAAATCAAGTCGCCGTTACTCGTCGACGGGCGCCGCTCCCGTTTTTCCGGAGGCGAGCCTGTTCTCCTCCATGTCGTTGACCTTGATCTAACCCCGAATCCGTAGACGCCTCGCCACTACGTGGTCCGTGACTATCCGGAGACCGGGCTGAGGTCCGCCCAAGAGCAGTACAACTATTCGTACACCAACACCAGCTCGAGCAGCTCCACGGACCCGTATACCGGCCGTCCTCAGAGGACCACCCAGAGTCAGGAGAGCGTCATCAAGAGGGAGAGCGGCCCGTACGGCTCGTACTCGACCGAGAGGTCGTCCAGGACATCGTCCGGCGGCGGCCCCGGGAGCTATCGCTCCTCCTACGAGTCCACCGCTTCCGGTCGTTTGCCCGGCGGCACCAGCTATCGCCATTACTCCTACCGCGTCTAAATCCCCGGCATATCCCCCTCACGCCGATCGCGCTTCTTCCGCTCTCATCGATCTCGACGACTTTCCAAATTCTCTCCGCACCGCACCGGGCGAATTTTCGACGATACCGAAACGAAACGAAACAGCGCGGGTCTGCGATATCTCAACGCACGAGACGTGAATGATACATCATTTCCGACTTGAAACGCCGCCGACTCCGCTACTCGCGGCACATCTGTTCGTCGTATCGCGCTGAAGAACACGTAGTCGCAAACACGTCTTGCGGTATTAGTAAAACCTGATACGCGAAAAATACGCAGAAATCGAATCATGCCATTTGGAAAACGCTTTAAAGGAGATATCCATCGATGACGGAGACTTCCCCTTTCGACGAAAATTACAAAGTTCGATCTTACGAGTCGTCGACGGAGATTTCCTCTCGGTAGAGATTGCGAAGTTAAATCTAGTGGCAGTAACGACAAGCGCGCGTAAAGTGTATTGAATAAATGTACTTTCTTCTTCGCAACAAGATCGCTTCGCTATATAAATTTGTTTATCGAACTGAAAATGAATCATTATTGAATTTCAAATGAATATTGATTTGGTCGTCGAGATCGATAAAAGCGGAATATCGTCTTTTTGTCGCATGCCGATCCAGAACTCCTTTTTGTTTCTCTCCTCGTGTCAGTTTTGTACGCTTGATTTTCTTAAAAATGTCTGATGAAAAAACGGAGGAGGATTTTCGCGCTTTGAATGTGCACCAGCGGATCGGCAGAAAAAACCCCCGATATTCTTGATGTTATCACCCTGTTGTAATTACCGTTGTAATTACCGCTGTTGCCGTAGCCCGAGCTGGAGATAGAGCATCCCGCAGTTGCATTTAGAGATAAATTATGAGCTAGTCGCTATGAGCTAATAGCGAAAGCAATAAGCAGAGCTATCGCGTTGGTATTTTTATCGAGTTTTAGTAATTCGTGCGATAATCGGCGCGCTGGCGATATGGAGAGCAGACGGTTTTCGATCTCCTAAAAATATATCATGTATGTACATCCGACCTTTGTAAATCATGAATTTCGGACGAGCTCTCCGGAATTTCGCGCTTGGCGCGCAGCGCGAAAGTTGTAAACAACCACGGCAATAAATCGCAAATAAAACAGCACTGTAAAGATTTGTATCCATCCTATGCGAATTGACGTCGACGCTTTAAATTGCGAATCGAACGCTGCCTTGCGCAAATTGTTTGTGTGTTGAATGTCCGCCCTCTAATATCTGCTCTATCCTAACTCGCGATATGCCAGATATATGCCTTCCCTTTCCCTTGGGGATGTTTTTATTTTTTTTTTTCGTACAGCCGAGTGAGCGTTTTTCGTGATTCATATTTCTAGAGTAGAGTGTCGATCGGGCAGCTTGTGTCGTCCCGATATTTCTATAGAAGTGCGCCGTTCTGCGAGATGTTTATCGCATTATTTACACCAGGCAATCATAATCTCAGAAAATGCGGAAAAAGCAACACAACGTGGATAAAGAAATAGTTCTTGTGAGACAGATCGCTTCTTATTCGAGAGCGACGCGCGCGCGATATATCAACTCTTGAGATAATATGAGGATTTAATTATAAAGAAATATATATATGGAATAATAATAGAAAGCTTTATTTAATTCTTTACGAATTGACCTGACGTGATACAATAACATCACGTTATTTATTAATATTAAATTTAAAAGGTCCTCAATTAAATTGTTTTAAAATTGATATCTGAACTTTTCTAAAATAGTACGGAGAAAGAGGAATAACTTAATTTTCGCTGATAGTTATTTAAATGTATATTGTATAGTGATTTATATGCTGCAATATTTTTGGAGAGTTAAGATCGGATTATATTATCTTGTCTCCTGAAATTATGGTTATTCTGTGTGACGTCGTAGTAAAATATGAAGAAGAATTGCTTTCCATCCGGCAGTCTTATCGCGAAGTAAGTTCTATTAACCGTAACTAACAACATTCATCGTCATTATCATCGTCATCGTCATCGTCATCATCATCATCATCATCATCATCATTATCATCATCATCATCATCATCATCATCATCATCATCATCATCATCATCGCCGTCATCAGCGTCGTCGCCATCGTCATCTCGATAGACACACAACGCGACAATTGGCCAAGTCGGTTATCTCGAGCGTCAGTCACGAAAAGAAATCCGTCGCGGCATACGAGCCTTCATGTGACCTTTTCTCTCTTTTTCACTTCCTCCCCGGTGACCCTTTTCTCATCCCTCCTAATCTATGCCCACTCGAGACTCCGCGAAAAAGCGTAAAGCGAGGGCGAGGCAAACGGGATAGCGAGGGTAAAACGAGAACGAAGAAGAAAGAACGATACGCAGATGTCAACCGAGAGTCACTAACCGAGTTGTTCTTCTTTCTATTTACTCTGCCCCTCACATGTGACTCCTCGTTCCTCGTCGCCGCCGCCTACGCCATCACTGCCGCCGCCATCGGTGCCGCCATCGTTGGAAATCTCGACGGATAAAATAAAAAAAAATATATATATATATATAAAATACCCTCCCCGTGTCTGTAAACGCGGTGCAGTATCGACCCATTATCGACGTCATACCGCTCTCCGGCGTCATCCAGGTAGGTACTTCCATCTGCTGATGGTATACGATCGTAATGCGCGGGCAAATGCTCGACTTTCGTCACCGGAAGCGCAACAGGTGCGATCGTCGATTCTGATTTTTCGCGTCGCAGATTTCTAGATCTCGTATACTTCCATCTCGATTTAGGATTTACGCGAGATGTAGAACCCAGCGAAGCATAAAACTTAGTTTCCAATTTTTTGTTGTTGAAAAAACAAGTAAAAAACTTGCACTTGATTTTGAATTATTAAATTCTAATTGTCTCGCTGAAGAGATTATTTCTTAATCGAACAATACAATTCGATTTTAAGAGAATAAAAAAATGCTTTCAGAAATTTTTGAATCCCAAAGGACTAATATTGCTTAATATTCTCGACGCAAATCAGAATCGACTGATACCTCTTTGCGTGATTTAAAAACTGGATCGACATTGTCTTTCGCAAATAACTGCATTCGCAAAAAATATAACTAAAATATAAAATATATGTGAATCACTGTGAAAGTAATACGAATAGATTTTGATAAATACAATTAGTAAAGTTCAAGTAATTTTATACGTGAAATAACTTAAATTAAAAATATGACATAAATTATCCAAGTGGAACTTTCCAGTTTAAGTTCAGATTTGTGAAATTTAATAATTTATGAGAATTTTAAAACTTAAAAAAAAGTTATATGTATGTAATCGAAAGGAACGTCGATCACTCATTTGATTTGCCTGCGTTCGATAGCAATAACATCTCGCGATGATATTAAATATATAATTTGTTTCATGTTCGAGTTTTATGATTTTTCTATATGTATAATCTATGTTTAACTTCTATATTGCATATTATGGCATCAACAGAATGTTACGCAAAGTTTGTCAATAATTCTAGAAAAAGCATTTGTGAAATAGATGTAACGACGCTTTGCCGCTCTCACGCTAATTAATTTCATACATCTCGCATTAATTAATTTCAGATCTCGATGTTTACTAATTCTAAAGCGCTACCTCATCGCAGTAATATTCATCTTCACGGTATCGTGCGTGATTCAAGGTAATGTAACGCATTGCTTAATCCCCGTTGCCGTCATTGACAGATGACCGTGCCCATATATGTTTAAAAAGCTTCCTAATATAATTACGCGTTGAAACCTTTCGTTTGCGTATCGATCATATGTCGCTACTCATCGCTGGAACGCATCGAATGCTTCGCTTTGCTATTTCTAATCTTTTGGTGACGGCGTTTTATTAATACAGAAAATATTAATAATAATTATAAATATTAGTAAAATATCTATTTAAAATAAAAAGTCCCGCAGAATTTTTCATTTACGTAATGCACAGGTTTAATTTCTGAATACTCGGATTACTGGATCCACAGATATTTTGTTTTTCGAGAAAACAATTTTTTCTTTCTCTAATAATCGCCTTATAAGTTTCCAAGCAAAAGCTTAAGGAAATTCATCATTCCGACTTCTTAACTGCTTCGAATTAGACAATTTTCTTCTACTTTACACGCACAATTTAACCGTCACCGAAAGAGTAAACCGCTTGGCATCTTGGCTCGCAGCGAGATATCCGCTTCGCAGCTCGCCGCTGCCAGGCGAGCGCGATTAGTAAAAACGAGACGTTCGTTGCCTCCAGTTGAGGAGCGTTCCTCATATGCCATACGTGGCACACAAGAGGCTCGTCACCATAGTTCACTCGCCGATCCATCATGTGTACTACTCCGGCGCGATGGTACCGATAAGGGTGCGATCGCGCGTGCGGCCCAGCATCCTCGCAGCTGAGCTCAACAGGATACGCTACCTGCCGAGGCTGTCATCCCGATCCTACACTGAAGAATACCTAAATTCCCGAGACAACATAGTAAGTCCGGCAGCTAGTCTAATATCACTCTCCC